>NC_057804.1:617586692-617600246 GCF_018294505.1 Triticum aestivum | reverse complement strand
CGCTGAATATTTTTTATTAATTCCCAAAATGACTTTCATGGAGTTTCAGGACTTTTGGAGCTGTGCAGAACATGTCTCCAATATTTGCTCTTTTTCCATCCCAGAATCCCAGCTGCCGGCATTCTCCCTCTTCATGTAAACCTTGTAAAATAAGAGAGAATAGCCTTAAGTATTATGACATAACATGTAATAACAACCCATAATGCAATAAATATTGATATAAAAGCATGATGCAAATGGATGTATCACCAGCCTACATGGAACCATGCGCACCGCTGGCCTGGACGCGTGTCGGAGCGAGGTGGGGCGGCGGTGGACCCGACGGGGGCTGGTTTTCGTCCCCGATAAAGTGAGAGGGACACCTAAGGGGCACATTAAATGTGTCTTGTCCCGTAATGGCTAAGCGATAAGCTTAGCCACTGTACACCGATGCCACCTCCTGTGTTCCACTGTGGCGATCCCCTTGACTATAAAAGGAGGCCCGAGGCATCCAGGAGAAGGATTCGGACCCGGGGGCAAGTTACAATCATCGTAGCTAGCTCAAGAACTCCAAGAACACTCAAATAGACACAAAAGTAGGACTAGGGTATTACGCATCCTCGCGGCCTGAACCTGGGTAAACGACCCGTGTGCTTGTGCTGATTGCTGATCCCGCTCTTCTCACGACCCCGCGCCCTGCAACCGTAGTACGGATTCCCGTGATCCCATAGGTGTCATTCCCACTGACAAGCACGCACACGTTTGGTCGAGTTGCACGCTCCTGTGGGCAAAAATGCACACTCATGTGCACCTCGCTGTTGTTGTTGGAGGAAGGAAGAAGGATGCCACGGTCGTAGGATGCAGTCCAGGTGAAATCCAAGCCCTCTGCACTGCATGCATGGCCGGACCCCCAATATGTCGGAACAATGGCTCGTCAGAGGTTTGCCGAACAGCACGTCGTCGCCGGCCGTACTGCAAGCCGTTGTTGGCTGTAATGCAAGCCATCGTTAGCCGCACTGCAGGTGCATGCAGCGAGTGCTTTAGACCACTACGGCTCTGGCCCGATGGCAGGAGCACCGAACACCACGCGTGAGGTGGACTCTGGGTTGGCGTGGGCCTCACCGTGTGGCCGTCCTCGCCTTGGCCAGAGACAGCAGACCCGCACGCCTTGTCAGGTGGCCATCGTCCTCCTCTCAAGGGATGGAAGGGGAGGGGGGAGCTGCTAGCCGGAGCCCATACAGGAGCGGAGTTGGTTGCTCCCCGGGAATGCAGCTCATGGCGGCAATGCGGTCGTCCTTGATTTGAGGAGGACGTCATGGCAGTGTGGTTGTGCTCGATCTAAGAAGGAAGACGTCGGCAAGGGGCGGTCCGATGGGTGAAGGTCGTGCACAGATCTGTCCGGCCATTTGCGGGCATGGCGGTGGAGGCCCGATTCCTCGCCTCCCATGCACGGCCTGGCGGTGGTGCCCAGATCCATAGCCAGGGGAGAGTGGGGCAGAGAGGAGGGGCGGGGACGAATCCGGCGTAGGGGAGGATTGGGCAGCACGGGAGGGGCCGAGGCCGCCTCGAATCCGGCATAGGGGACAGTGCGGCGGCGAGGAGGGGCGGGGACGGTGCGAGGCAAGCTGGGGCGCGGTGGCCGGCAGCGGGGTGGCTCCGACGTGCGGAGGAAGTTGGTAGGAGGGGGCTGTGTTTGGGTCAGAGGTGGGTGGGGTTGGTCGCCGATTGCATCAGCGCGAGCGGGAGAATGGAGGGATGTGGGCTGTCGGGGGTGTGGGGAGGAGAAAGAAGAAGGTGCGACGGGGTGGGCACGGTGCAGCTCCTTCGAGTATTTTTAGCAGTGTGAAAGTGTTATGAGAATAAGCGTTTTTGTTAGCAGAATAAGGTCTTAAGGGGTGTTATCATAATAGACCCATGCTATATATATATATATATATATATATATATATATATATATATATATAACTATTCTGCACATCACTTCCGCAATCCATGCTCAATGCAAGTGCACTGCATCTTCTTGACGACGAGCACTGCAATATAGACTAGTGAACTTCGCGTCGGAAAAAACTGCACGCAGTGTTTGTCTGGTACTGTTTTTGCTCTAATTTTTTGATTGTTTATCGGAACGAGGCATATAATATACCGTTGAAAAGTTATGGATTAGGCGCAACTTCGACATGTTGAACAGTTTTCGAGATTCCACACGGTTTAAGAGCAGTTTTGAAAATGGTGTGGCGGATGACGAGTGGCAGCGAGGGTTTTTCTCATTTTTTTCTAAACCGCTTGTCGGAATGAAGCAAATGATACGCCGTTGGATAGATATCGTCGAGGCACATCTTTTTCATATATAAATGTTTCTCTAATTCCTTACGGTTTAAGAGCAGTTTCAAATTTACTAAATCGCGGAATTCTGTTTTTCAAAATTTTCCAAATTTTTGGTACTGTTTTTGCTCCAGGTTTTGAACCGTTTGTCGAAACGAGGCATGTGATACGCCGTTGGAAAGCTACGAACGAGGTGCAACTTTCATATGTTGAAATATTTTTGAAATTCCTTACGGTTTTAAGTTAATTTTGTAAATCGTGCGGCGGACGACGAGTGGCAGCGGCCGTTTTTGGCAAAAATTTTGCAAACCGCTGGTCGTAATGATTCAAAAGATACGCCGTTGGAAAGATATCAACGATACGCAACTCTTTCATGTAGAACACTCTCTCTGATTCTTTGCGGTTTAAGAGAAATTTCGAATTTACCGAAATGCGGACACTCTGTTTTTCGCGACACCCAAATCGACGTGGGGACTTCATCCGACTGAAAACCGCACTGCAACGGACGAAAAACCGCACTGCATCACACGGGTAAGAGAACTGCATGGTTTCTTTTATTCAAACGTAATTTTTTTTCAAGGACGAGAAAGTAGAGTGCACTTCACATCGGGTGTAAATGAACCACAACACTATCAAGAAGTGAACTGCATTACTTTTTTTCGCTTTCGTAACAATTTTTTTGGCACTTATGGGATGAACAACATCATACAGCCGACCGCACTGCTTCTGAATGAAAACTGCACTGCGTCAGACGGGCAAGTGAACTTCATGAATTCTTTTGTCGGATGTAAACTTTCTCGCACGAGTTTTTTGTGTGTTTTTGTTGTCTTTTTTTCAACAATTTTTATTAACGAGAGTGGACCGCAGAGACGAGGGGAAATGAACCGCGACATATGTCAAAGTGAACCTCATTGCTATCTTGTTGTTTCACTAAAAAAATCGCACTTTCATATTGGGAGCAAGTGAACAGCATCACTCTCAAAAGTGAACCACATCCGAGGACCAATAGCACTTCAGGTGTCGATATAGTCAACTGAATTTTGAGACACACGAAACAAATTGCGCTTCATACAAAGGGGTAATGAGCTGCTACATAAATGGTGTGTACTACATCTAATAAGAAGAAGAGTGAGCTACATCTAACAAGAAGTGAGCTTCTTTTGAGATGTTTTTGCTTTCTTTTTTACCGAGTGAACAACGTCTAAAAAGAAGTAAACATATACACACAACCATGCAAATCATAGAACACAACCTAAAACAAAAAAAGTGCATCTAAACCGCAAGATAGTAATAATGAACTAGATGCTCACATCACTTAAACTGAACCACACGTACAAACTGCTTTATAGTACACAAACCGTTGGCTCTTCAAACAAGCGGAACTACGCACACAATATTGAACATTTGCCTAGCGACCTCGCCATTGAGAGAGTTTGGTCTGGTGGTGAGGTGCTCGTTGGAGGCCTCGCTAGAGCGGAAAGAATGGATCCCACACCACTCTCCTTGTTGGCTTTGTGGCAATTCAGTTTTAACTACTGGAGCACAGGATGAAATTCAGTTAAACGCACAAACTCGACAATACATATACAAAAGCAGAGTTTGAGCTTATAAGATAAGTTTTGGGTTGTTGGAATTGCTCACCAAGTGGATGAAGCAGAGGCTGGGCAGGCTCCTACCAGAGGAGAGTGCAATGGAATTGCAAGACTTGTTTGGCACACACACCAAACTGCTATGGCAGTGAACCTGGAATGGCAGACAACAGCATGTTCATGGAAAAATCAGTAGCTTGCAGTGCCATGGAGGAGAAAACACACATGAATTTGCAACCGAACTGCACAGCCATCATACTACAGAGACGCATATATTCGACTACAAAAACTGAAAACAAAATGAACACCTAAAAACATATGTGTTCTACACTGCATGCCCTCAAAACAAAATAATTCAGTTTTTGCATTTGGAGGCCCTAAGCGTTGCAGCCATCCACGGCTTTTTCGTTGATGCTGCCATCCCCTGGTGAATTGCTCTACAAGTACAAACATCACCGAACTGCATGCCAATAATGGGAGGAGATGGTGGGGGACAGAGGATGGGACGGGGTTTACTCTCACCGGTGTGGGGGGTCTGCGCGCCGTGTTCATGAATTGCATGTGCATCGGTGTGCACTGCACGGAGGAGGTGACCTCCTGCCGCCATCTCATCGATAGAAGCCCGACAGAGCAACCCCTCGACAGGATCTGGTGGCGTGGGGCCGCAGCAGCCAGTCGGCGCGGGATTCGGTGGCTGATGGATCCGTGGGAAGAGGAGTTTGCTCGAGAGGGAGGCGGAGGAGAAGTGGGGGCGGAGGCAACCGACCGGATCTGTCTACGGTACTGCGGGGGTGGCGGCCCATCCGCTCGCCGGCGCTGGATTCGGCAGACGATGGATTCGGCCGAGGGAGGCTGAGGCCACACCGGCGGCCGAGGGCAGCCGGATCTGGTGGCTGAGGCCGCACCGGCGGCCGTGGGCGGCTGGATCCCGCCATGACCGGCTGGATGGCGCTTGAGAAAGAGGAGGGCGACGACCGGCGTAGAGAGGTGGTGCTTGTGGGACGCTGTCCGAGGTGGTTGTGGGCGGCGCCGCCGTAGAAGGTGAGGAGGGTAGGGGCATGCCGCGCCGGAGAAGGTGGGGAGGGAGGTGGGGCGGTGCGGGGAGGGAAGTGGGGCACGGGGAGGTGGCTGGCAGGGAGTTGATGGGGAGGGAGGTGGTGGGGAGGCATCCACATCGGGGTGGAGAGGGACCCGTGTGGCGCGGCGACGCTGGCCAGTTTTTGAGGCGGCGGGGAAGGTGGGTGGAGCCGGCGCTGGTTTCTGTGGGCGCCTGGGGGAGGGGTGCATGGAAGAAGGTGGACTGGGTTCTGTTCATGCGGGAGGTGGGTGGCTGTGTTCGATCGGCGGGTGGTGGGTTTCCAGTGGGCGGTGTAGGGTGTTAGCAGAATAAGAAACTGATGTGCGGAATAAGTCTTAAGGGGGTGTTATCATAATAGACCCACCCTATATATATATATATATATATATATATATGTATATATATATAAGAGAGAGAGAGAGATAAGAGAGATTCTCATACACCGGCCGACTGCCCGCAGTCGACCGCGGTCTCGGGGACTAAACCCAGTGGGTGCTCTCTGTGTGCCCCCACTAGTCTGGATCCCACTCGGTTCAATCTATTCCGCCGAGTGGAAGAACTATGAAGATACATTTGACAAAGACCCCCGCCGAATCAAACATCCGACGGCGGTCTCGGGGACTACACCCAGTGGGTGCACTTTGTGTGCCCCCACTGGTTCAGAGATACACTCGACTCAACCTGGTTGACTCAAGTGGAAGAATTATTCAGCAAAAAGTTAAAACACCCAGTGGGTGAATGGATGTAAAGTGCAGACTCATGATAGATGCACATAAAAGGTTCCAAAACACTCATCTAGGGACATCTTACGGATAATGAATCAGCGGCTTACAAGTACCTTATCGTAGCAGGGCAAAAATCAAACTGAAAGATCGGTCGGAAATCAACTGACCTTGACATTAATCTGCAGAGTAGAGCTGGCATTATAGGCAGCCTTGCTAGCCTCGTGCACCAACTTCATCTGCTCCATCATAAGGCCTGCTTGGAGTATGGCTTCCTTGGCAGCACCCACCGGGTCATCTAGGGTATGATGAGCAGCAAAGAGCGGTGTTGGTAGAGCAGTCAGAGCAATCACAGGATCTGAGGCATGGAGTTGCACGGACGAAGTAGGGACTTGAGCAACCGACGCCGAAGGACGGTCAGTCGACACATGATTGGCAAAAGAAACAGAGGCCCGAGTTGGATCTCTGGACCACTGGACCACTATTTCCGGTGCTGATGTCGACTAAGGCACCTGGCCGACAGGCGTTCTCCTACTTGAAGTCCTACCCCTCCTTGCCGTATTATTCTGAGGCACTTCTTCGTCGTCATCTGGAAGTTCAATGACGTCTTGTGGAGCTGCACAAATTTCAACCATAAGAACTCAGTCGACCGACAGTTCAATTGAGAAAATAAGCACAAGATTGCAGAATCTTACCCACTTCGGTAGTAGCCACGTCTTCAGTTTCTTCATCGCCCTGAGCCTTGTCGATGTCCATAGAGGTCCCAGAAGTTGTAGCACCGAAAGATTCAGAACTCACTCGGTCAAGAAGAAGTATGAGTCGACAGTAAAATACAGAAAGACAATACACTTACGCAGAGGCGACGGGAACATCCATCTTGATTCTAGGCAAGGTCTTCCGAGGCTTTGAGGGGACAACCTTGGGCTGCTTGGCAACCTTTTCAGACGGCTCCAGAGTCAAAGTTCGAGTGTGTTTCTGCGCTTGTGTGCTTGGAGGTGCTACCTTGTTGCGCCCACCCGCGGGGTCGTGAGACTGTTTGGATCGGTGCTCTGTGCGAGGTGGTGAGTTGACCTCTTCTTCATCATCCGACTCATCACTCTCTTCCTCATCGTCATCGTCGGGGATTGCTAGTCGACACTCTCGTCCGCGCTCTCCACTCCCTCCTGGGCTTGCTCCCCGTTCGGCATCGAGTACATCTCAATATAAATCTGCAAAGCAAGAAGTTAAACAAACATCAGTCATATTCAAAGATGGTCGCAAGTCAGAATGAAAAGACACTCGGTAATAAAGATCAGACCTTGTCTGATTGACCTTTGGCGTCGAATGGAAGGACTCTTCTGGATCCCCTAGGGTTATCATTGTTTCCAGTAATGCCCTTCAGGCACTGGGCCAACGTATCATTGGCGACCTCCTCTGGGTGGACCCAAGCGGTGTCATTGGAGCCTGAATACATCCACATTGGATGATCGCTAGCTTGGAGAGGTTGGATGCGTCGACTGAGAAACACTTCCAGTAAATCCATGCTGGTCACGCCCTCACGGACCAATTGGACTACCCGCACGACTAGCATGTTTACCTGTACTTTCTCCTCTACGGACACGATCAATGAAGAAGGTTGCTGAACTCGATCCAGGGTGAAGGGAGGAAGACCGGTCGACTAGCCGGGAGTCGGAATATCTTGGAAGTAGAACTAGGTCTACTGCCATCCCCTAACCGACTCGGGAAGTGTCATAGGGGGAAAAGTGCTCCTAACCCTCATCTGAATCCCTAAACCCGCGCACATTTGAATCACGTGCGTCCTCTTGTCAGTCGGATTCACCTTCTGCACAGATTGGGAACGGCAAGTGAAGATATGTTTGAATAGACCCCAGTGCGGTCTACAACCCAAGAAGTTTTCGCACAACGAAACATATGCAACAAGGTATGTGATAGTGTTGGAGAGAAGTTGGGCACCGAAAAAGTTCAGGAAACCCTGGAAGAAAGGATGCGAAGGCAGAGAAAAACCACAGTCGACATGGGCTGCGAGGAGGACGCACTCACCCTCCCGTGGCTGAGGCTCGATCTCGTCCCCCGACAGCCTCCAAGACCCGTCGGTGATCAAGCCCGCAGCGGCCAGATCCTCCAAATCTTCTTTTCGGAGCGTGGACCGAATCCAGTCCCCCTGGATCCAGCCAGGCGGCAATCCGAACCTCGACAACGACCTCCGACTCGTCTTCTTGCCCTTCGTCATTGCCGTCGCCTTCTTTGCGTGCTCCAGGGCCGCCGTCTTGTCCTTGACCATTGCGGCAGACTGCGCATGGGCGAGGCAGCGGTGTCGAGAGTGCAGGAGGGTGCGGTGGTGAAGCACAGGAAGAGGAACGGGAATGGGGCGCACTGTGCAAATGCATCGGCCTCGATGCCTTTTATGAGCTTGCTTCCGAGTGGCAGGCGCGTGGGCCCGAGCGATCCTGTCAAATCCCGCAACAGTCGTGTGCCCGATACGTGGCAAAAAGGTGGCGCAAGAATCGAGGCGCCCATGTCTATCTGTCCTGTTTACTGCGATGTCGTGGTTCTGAGCCTGACAGTAGAGTGGGGGGTAGGTATGGAGAGGCAAGGTCCTAGCTATGGAGAGGTTGTAAGCACGAAGGATGTACGAGTTCAGGCCCTTCTCGGAAGAAGTAACAGCCCTACGTCTCGGAGCCCGGAGGCGGTCGAGTGGATTATGAATGTATGGATTACAAGGTGCCGAACCCTTCTGCCTGTGGAGGGGGGTGGCTTATATAGAGTGCGCCAGGACCCCAGCCAGCCCACGCAGGAGAGGGTTTAAGGTGAGTTAAGTCTGGGGCGTTACTGGTAACGCCCCACATAAAGTGCCTTTACTATCATAAAGTCTACTTAATTACAGGCCGTTGTGGTGCAGAGTGCCTCTTGACCTCCTGGTGGTCGAGTGAGTCTTCGTGGTCGAGTCCTTCAGGCCAGTCGAGTGAGTCTTCGTTGGTCGAGTGAGTCCTCGTTGGTCGACTGGAAGGCGACCTCTTCTAGGGATGTCCTAGGGTGAGTTACTTGGAACAGGTCCGTGACCCTACCCTAGGTACATGACCCCATCATTAGCCCCCGAATGGATTGAGGCTTCGAGTGAAGAAGGAGCTGATGTCGTTTCTGATTAACCTTTGCGCTCTAGTTGTGCGCTGTTCTGGATCAAAGAATCTCTTCGTTGACAGGGAGCAATTTGTCTTCGGTCGACTCCATCCATTCTATTTTTGCGTCGAGTGATCTTTCGAGCTTCGACGATCTCCGAGCGACGGATCGCCGGAAACACCGCGTCTGACAGACTAATTTGTTGCTCGCGGATTCTGCGGGGTGCGAAATTTGGGGGGGCGCGCGAAGCGGGGCGGACCGCGGCGTTCGGATGGGACGGGGCATAGACGCCTCGATCTCCGCGCCGCCTTTTTCACCACGTATCCAGTCCTCATAACTGCTCCCAGATATGATTAGATCGACCGGGCCCACATGTCAGCCACTCGGAAGGGACCTTATAAATGTGCCCGGCGAGGATTTCTGTGCCGCGCCCCAGCATTCTCCCTCTCTCCCTCTGCTTCCTTCCTCCCTGCTCAGCACGCTCGCTCTCGCCCCCGCACCACTTCCTTTCGTGCATCTCACCGGCGACCATGGCCAAGGAGAAGACGGCGGCGCTGGAGCGTGCCAAGAAGGCGTCGGCATCGGAGAAGGCGAAGGGGAGATCCACCAGCCACAGGGGGTCCTCGTCCAGATCCCGCCTGCCAAAGGGCTGGGTCCAAGGAGACTGGATCCAGTCGACCATCACGGAGAAGGACCTCCTCAACATGGCCAACGAGGGCTTGATCCCTCACGGAGCTGCGAGGTTGCCGGGGAAGGAGTGGCAGCCACAACCAGAAGAGGGTGAGTGTGTGCTTCTGGCCACTCATGTTGACCGCGGGTTTTCCTTGCCGCCAAGCATTTTCTTCCGTGGCTTCTTGAATTTCTTTGGAGCGCAGCTCCACCACTTTACCCCAAACTCCATTGCCTATCTTGCTGCATTCGTGTCCATGTGTGAGGGTTTTTTGGGCTGTCGACCGCACTGGGGCTTGTTCAAACGTATCTTCACGTGTCGCTCTCAGACCGTGAAGAAGGCGAGCCCAGGTGACGAGAAGACCCGAGTCGTCCAAATGTGTGGGGGCCTGGGGATTCAGGTGAGGAATAATAGCACCTTCCCGCCCATGTCCTTTCCCGAGTCCGTCAGAGGCTGGCAGTCGACTTGGTTCTACTGCCAGGTCCAGTCGACGCCAGGGCAGTCGAGTGGACTCCCTCCGTTTACCATGGACCGAGTGAACAAGCCCTCCCCTCTGAAGCTGATTCCGGAGGAGAAAGCCGACGTGAAGATGTTGATGGAGCGCGTGGTGCAGCTGGTTCGGGACGGTGTGACAGGCATGGACCTCTTGGAGGTTTTCCTCAAGC
This sequence comes from Triticum aestivum, assembly GCF_018294505.1. NCBI lineage: Eukaryota > Viridiplantae > Streptophyta > Magnoliopsida > Poales > Poaceae > Triticum > Triticum aestivum. The sequence goes on along the minus strand of NC_057804.1, from coordinate 617,590,101 downwards.
GTCGCATCCAGCCTCTCCAGTTCCGGAGCCACTGCATGTGGTTGTACTGTGGGCCCGAAGACGAGACTAGAGTCCATCCAGAAGAAGTCGACGATGTCACTCTGGAAAGATGGATGGTAGCCATTACCGGAAACAGGGACAACCCGCGCGGAGCCAGAAGGATTCCTCCACTCGACCACAACAGCGTCCCAAACAAGGTACACTTGCTCTGCTTTCCATTGTGTCCTTGTTGTATTCATTTCTGCTAACCCTGCCGACTGGTCGACTGATCCTTGTTTGGGCATCTGCTAGGCCTTCACCGAGCTGTACTCGATGCCCAATGGGGCACAAGCTCCGACTGAGGAAGGCGAGGCGAGCGGGGGCGAGGCGAGCGGGGGCAAGAGCCAGGGAGAGGAGGAATGGGACTCGGATGCTGCAGGGGATGACGACGACGATGATGATGATGATGAAGGTGATGAAGATGACATCGAGGACGAGGAAGAAGAGGAGGAGGAGGTCGTTCCACCGCGCTCAGAAAGGCGGTCGAAGCTTGTCCACGACCCTTCGACCGAACGTGGTAAGGGGGTTGCGACTGCCACTCAGTCGACCAAGCGCCCTCGGACCACCTCTCCGGCACCGACTGAAAAGGCGCCGAAGCAGCCCAGGGCGGCCTCATCGAAGCCGACCAAGCTCCTGTCGAAGATGAAGGTGTCCATCCCCAGCATATCAGGGTAATTGTGTTGCTCATATTTTCTTATTCTTGTGCGAACTTTATCTCTGGTCGACGCTGAGGTTAGTCGACTGATCCTTTGGAGTTGCAGTGCTGCTACTTCTGAGACCTCGGCCCGGGCCGATGACCACGAGATGGAGGATGCAGCAACTTCGAATCCAGGTACTGTGTTCTTAATACCATTCTTAGTCGACTGACTCGTGATCTCTGATCCTGACCCTTCTCCGCAGCTCCACCCAACACTGTTATCGATCTTCCTGATGATGATGAGGATGAAGAGCCGCTGAAGCACAGGAGGAGTCGAAAAGCGTCCGCCAGTAAGGTGCCTCAGGATGTGTCAGCGCCTGAAATTCTGACTGTGGAGGAAGAGAACACCACTCGACACACGGTGACCTTCGCGACCCCACTGACGAGTGCTCAGCAGCCCTCCCTCTTCACGACTCACCACGTCCCAGAGGACCAAGCTGGTGCAGCAAAGGAGGCAATACGCCAGGCGGGACTCATGATGGAGCAGCTGAAGACCATCCGGGATGCGAGCCAGGCAGCTTATGACGCCAGCTCTGCCCTCCAAAGCAATGTCCAGGTCAGTCGACTGCTGTTTGTTCTGTTGGATATGCTACCAAAAACTTTTCTTTTCCGGGATTTATATTAGTCACCCACTGGGTGTGTCAAATAAACTCCGTGTTAGCGGGGGCACGCTGAGTGCACCCGCTGGGTGTAGTCCCCAAGGCTAAGGTCGACTGCTGGCAGTCGGCCTTAGGCTTTATAATGTCAATCTTTCTATCAGTCGACTGGTCGACTGGATTTCGCAAACCGGTGGGGGCACGCTGAGTGCACCCGCTGGGTGTAGTCCCCAAGGCTAAGGTCGACTGCTGGCAGTCGGCCTTAGGCTTTATAATGTCAATCTTTCTATCAGTCGACTGGTCGACTGGATTTCGCAAACCAGTGGGGGCACGCTGAGTGCACCCACTGGGTGTAGTCCCCGAGACTGTGGTCGACTGCTTGCAGTTGATCACAGTCTTAGAGAATGCGTCTCGCACACTGTTTTTTTTTTTTTTTGAGGTCGACTGGTCGACTTTGTCTTCAACAGGATTAGTGGGGGCACGCTGAGTGCACCCACTGGGTGTAGTCCCCGAGACTACGGTCGAATGCTTGTATTCGGCTGTAGTCTTAGAAACTTGTGTTTTTCCCTTTTTCACTCGGAAGTGAGTTACATTTGACGTTTAGTCGATTGGTTCTTCGCAGAACTCCTGTGATCTTGTGGCTCGCTATTCAGAGCTGGAACAAAAACATACTCAAGTCGAGCTGAGCTTGAAGCTGGTTCAGGAGAAGCTGACAAAGGCAAAGGAGGAGACCGAAGGTATGTTTGGTGAGACCCTGACGACTGCTTTTCCCCTTGCTTGTTTCGGCATCTGATCTCGCTGTAACTTGCAGGTAAGGTAAGGGAGGCCCAGCAGAAGAAAGACCTTGAGCTAGCTGATAAGATCAAGCTTGCTGACGAGAAGTTAGCTTCAGTCACCAAGCTCGAACAAGACAATACCAATCTGAAAACTGCTCTTGGGATTGCCAACAAGGAAGTCAGTCGACTGAGAACTGACAAAGCTGCCTTGACCGACCAAGTCAGCAAATTGACTGAGAAGAAGACTGAACTGGAGGCTTTCCTGAGTGGCCTTGCCAAGAAGCTGTTTCTTATGCTTGAAGGTAAACCTCCATGTTTGGCAAATATTTCCAACTGTGGCTTCTTCCATTCGACTATTCCCTTGACTTAGTGATCACCCTTGCAGAATTTTGTCAAAACTTTGAAGAGGAAACCAGCCGACTGGAGCCGAACCTTGACCCCGTCAATTCTCTGGTGAACGACGAAGTTGCCATGGATGTTTTCCGACTGGAGTCTCGTGTCGCAGCTGTCGTGGACTATCTCACAAGGCTGAAGGCCGCCACATCTCGCATCGACTCGACGCTCTGGCCTGAGGAGACACTTCAGAATGACCTTGAGTCGCTGATGGCCCGCTTGAACGCGATCCCTGGTCGAGTGCAGGAGTGGAAGAAGTCCTCGGCTCGGTGTGGTGCAGATGTCGCTCTGTGTCTGGCCCGAGTCCACTGCAAAGATGCACGAGAGGAGAAGCTGGCGGCCCTTCGGGTGGCCAATACCAAGAAGCACGACTTCAGGTCCTTTATGGAGACTTTCCTTGCAGCTGCCACTCGGATCGCCGACGGAATTGATCTTGATGAATTTGTTGCACCTTCCAGCCCTCCACAGGAGGGGTAAAAAACTTCTTCTGGCTCGACACTTTAAATTTGCCTCGGTATGCCGAGTGGAATTGTAACCGACAAACCTTAACAGGCTTGACGTCTGAGCACTTTCGGTTCCTTTAGATATCGATTCAAACTTGAATTTGGCGCTTGAATATGATTGCCTTCGGCTCAAAATGTCTTTTGCAGGTTCAAAGCAAGGTGCCTGTGCTTTAGGCGAGCGCTCGGACTGCAGCTAAGCCTCCGAGTGAGAGGGTCGCTCTTCACTCGGTAGGATTTTTGTAACTTAGGCGAGCACGAGGCTGCAGCTAAGCCTCCGAATGGAAGGCTGGCTTACCACTCGATAGGATTTTTGTAACTTAGGCGAGCACGGGGCTGCAGCTAAGCCTCCGAGTGAGAGGATCGCTCTTCACTCGGTAGGATTTTCACAACTTAGGCGAGTGCTTG
>NC_057804.1:617546859-617584974 GCF_018294505.1 Triticum aestivum | reverse complement strand
GAGGCTGCAGCTAAGCCTCCGAGTGGAAGGCTGGCTTACCACTCGGTAGGATTTTGATAACTTAGGCGAGCACGAGGCTGCAGCTAAGCCCCCGAGTGAGAGTCTGGCTTACCACTCGGTAGGATTTTGATAAACTTAGGCGAAACGGATTCGCAGCTAAGCCTCCGAGTGAGAGTCTGGCTTACCACTCGGTAGGATTTTGATAAACTTAGGCGAAACGGATTCGCAGCTAAGCCTCCGAGTGAGAGTCTGGCTCACCACTCGATAGGATTTTTACAAACTTAGGCGAAACGGATTCGCGGCTAAGCCACCCACTGAGGGGGAGTTTTTATGTGGGAAAAAATAAAAAGTGATGACACAATTATTTCTAAACCCATGAATTACAGAAGTACTTTATTGCAACTCATCCGAGTGATAAAACTTAAGTGTAAAATGGGCGGAGTAGCTCCGCGTTCCAAGCTCGGGGCTCGTCGATATTATGCTCGACGTTGTAAAGACGGTACGCCCCGTTGTGGAGAACCTTGGTGACGATGAAGGGGCCTTCCCAAGAAGGAGCAAGCTTGTGTGGTTTGTGCTGATCCACTCGGAGAACCAAATCCCCTTCCTGGAAGGCTCGACCTCTCACATTTTGGGCGTGGAAACGGCGCAGATCTTGTTGGTAGATGGTCGACCGGATCAGAGCCATCTCCCTTTCTTCCTCTAAAAGGTCGACTGCGTCCTGCCGCGCTTGTTCAGCTTCTGCTTCGTTGTAGATTTCGACTCGAGGAGCATTGTGGAGAAGATCACTCGGCAAGACTGCTTCGGCTCCATAGACCAAGAAGAATGGAGTTCTTCCGGTCGACCGATTGGGCGTGGTCCGCAGTCCCCAGAGTACAGATGGAAGTTCGTCGACCCAAGCTCCAGCCGCGTGTTTGAGATCACGCATCAGTCGCGGCTTCAGTCCCTTGAGAATCAATCCATTAGCTCGCTCTGCTTGTCCATTCGACTGCGGATGGGCGACTGATGCGTAGTCGACCCGTGTGCCCTGGGAGTTGCAGAAGGTTCTGAATTCCTCTGAGTCAAAGTTCGACCCATTATCCGTAATGATGCTGTGCGGGACTCCATATCTGAATATTAGTTCCCTGATGAAGCTAACAGCAGTACCGGTGTCGAGGCTCTTGATTGGTTTAGCTTCGATCCACTTGGTGAACTTGTTGACTGCCACCAGTACATGCGTGAAGCCACCTCGTCCTGTTCTCAAAGGACCGATCATGTCCAGCCCCCAAACTGCAAAAGGCCAGACGAGTGGGATGGTCTTCAAAGCTGACGCAGGCTTGTGCGACATATTCGAGTAGAACTGACATCCCTCGCACTTATCTACTATCTCTTTTGCCATCTCATTTGCCTTGGGCCAGTAAAATCCGGCTCGGTATGCTTTGGCCACGATGGTCCGAGAGGACGCATGATGACCACAGGTCCCCGAGTGAATATCGTTGAGGATGAGTCGACCTTCTTCTGGTGTTATGCACTTCTGACCGACTCCGGTCGCGCTCTCTCTGTATAATTGTCCTTTGATGACAGTAAAGGCCTTAGATCGACGGACGATCTGTCGAGCCTCTTCCTCATCCTCCGGAAGCTCTTTCCTCAAGATATATGCGACATACGGAATCGTCCAGTCGGGAATGACTACCAAAACCTCCATGATCAAGTCGACCACCGCTGGGACTTCAACTTCAGTCGGATCTGCGGCACTCTTGGGCTGCGGAGTTTCTTCGGTGAAAGGATCTTCTTTGACTGACGGAGTATGTATATGCTCCAAGAACACACCACTCGGAATGGCTTCTCTCTTGGAACCTATCTTTGCTAGATCATCAGCTGCTTGATTTTTCAGTCGGGGTATATGATGGAGCTCCAACCCCTCGAACTTTTTCTCCAGCTTCCTCACTGCACTGCAGTATCCAGTCATGGTTGGGCTTCTCACGTCCCACTCTTTCATCACCTGATTGACCACTAAATCCGAGTCGCCATAGACCATTAGGCGACGGACGCCGAGTGAAATGGCCATGCGCAACCCATATAGGAGGGCCTCATATTCTGCCTCATTGTTGGAGGAATCAAAGTGAATCTGGAGCACATATCTGAGCTTATCTCCTCTGGGGGAAACCAGGACAACCCCAGCACCGGAACCATTCAACATCTTAGAACCATCGAAAAACATGGTCCAATGCTCCGAGTGAACTTCAGTCGGCTGCTGCTGTTCGATCCACTCGGCGAGGAAATCTGCTATTGCCTGGGACTTAATAGCTTTCTTTGCCTCAAACTTGATATCAAGGGGAAGAAGTTCAATCGCCCATTTGGCCACTCGACCAGTTGCATCTCTGTTGTGCAAAATCTCTGATAGTGGAGCGTCGCTGACGACTGTGATTGAATGGTCAGAGAAATAATGAGCAACCTTCTTTGTGGTCATGTATATTCCATACACAAGCTTCTGATAATGAGGATATCTCTGCTTGGATGGAGTCAAGACTTCAGACAAATAATACACTGGGCGCTGAACTTTGAGAGCTTTTCCTTCTTCTTCCCGCTCGACCGTTAGCACAGTACTGACGACTTGTCCTGTGGCTGCGATGTAGAGCAACAGAGGCTCTTTGCTGATTGGAGCAGCAAGCACCGGCTGGGTGGAGAGCAGAGCTTTTAGCTCGGCAAACGCTGCATCAGCTTCTGGAGTCCACTCGAACTTGTCAGCCTTCTTCATCAGTCGGTAAAGAGGTAATGCCTTTTCACCGAGTCGTGAGATGAATCGACTTAATGCGGCCAAGCATCCAGTAAGCTTCTGGACATCGTGCACTCACACAGGGCGTTTCATTCGGAGAATAGTGCCAATCTTTTCTGGGTTGGCGTCGATTCCCCGTTCGGAAACGAGAAAACCGAGTAACTTGCCACCAGGAACTCCAAATGTGCACTTTGATGGATTGAGCTTGATATCATACCTTCTGAGGTTGGCAAATGTTTCGGCGAGGTCAGCGAGCAGGTCGGAACCTTTTCGTGACTTGACAACAATATCATCCATATAAGCTTCCACATTCCGACTGATTTGAGTGAGTAGACACTTCTGGATCATTCGCATAAATGTGGCTCCGGCATTCTTGAGGCCGAATGGCATGGTGATATAGCAGAAGCACCCGAATGGAGTGATGAAAGCTGTTTTTACTTCATCGGGCCCATACAGACGGATCTGGTGGTACCCGGAGTAAGCATCTAAAAAAGACAACCTCTCGCATCCCGCGGTCGAGTCAACAATTTGATCTATGCGAGGGAGAGGAAAGTGATCTTTCGGGCAGGCCCGGTTGATGTGCTTGAAATCAATGCACATTCGGAACGACTTGTCCTTCTTAGGAACCATGACGACATTAGCGAGCCACTCGGAGTGGAATATCTCTCGGATAAATCCTGCCGCCAACAGTCGAGCCACTTCTTCACCAATGGCCTTTCTCTTCTGGACGGCGGACCGCCGAAGATGTTCTTTGACTGGCTTTGCAGACTTGTCGACTCTTAGGCGATGCTCAGCCAGTCCCCTGGGAACACCTGGCATGTCAGCGGGCTTCCATGCAAAAATGTCCCAGTTCTCACGGAGGAACTGGATGAGCGCTTCTTCCTATTTTGGGTCGAGTGTTGTGGAGATGCGGGTCGGAGCTGCTTCGGGGTCGGTCGGGTGAATGTGAACAGGCTTCGTCTCACCGGACGACTGGAATGCAGATTCTGTGGCGGGCTTCTTGGATCGCAGCAAGTCACTCGGATCTGCGTTTTGCTTGTATTCTTCGAACTCGACCGCTGTCACTTGGGAATCGGCAATTTTGGAGCCCTTCTGAAAGCACTCCTCTGCCTTTTTCCTATCACCGGTGACAGTGATCACACCTTTGGGACCGGGCATCTTCAATTTGAGGTACACGTAACATGGTCGAGCCATGAACCGTGCATAGGCTGGCCTCCCCAAAATGGCATGATATGCACTTTGAAAATCCACGACCTCAAACGTCAACTTTTCTTTGCGAAAATGCTTTGAATCGCCAAACACTACGTCCAAAGCTATCTGGCCGAGTGACTCGGCCTTCTTCCCTGGTATAACTCCATGGAAACTCATGTTACTAGTACTCAGTCGGGACATCGGAATGCCCATACCTTTCAACGTGTCTGCATATAACAGATTCAGCCCACTTCCACCGTCCATCAGCACCTTTGTCAGTCGAGTGCCTTCGACAACTGGATCGACCACCAAAGCTTGCCTCCCAGGGGTGGCGATATGAGTCGGGTGATCAGATTGGTCGAATGTGATGGGTGTTTGAGACCATTTCAGATAATTTGCCTTTGCTGGGGCAACCATGTTAACTTCTCGGTTAATCACTTTCAGTCGACTTCTACTTTCCACATCTGCGAAGATCATCAGAGTGGAGTTGATATGCGGATATCCTCCCTCACTGTCCTCTTTGTCTTCGGCTTTGTCCGACTCCTTCTCCTTGTCCTTAGACTGTTTTCCCTGAAACTGCTGGATCAGGAGTCGACATTGGCGAGTAGTGTGCTTTGGGTAAATGATATTCCCCTCTTCATCTTTCTTCGTGTGAATATGACACGGCATATCCATCACGTCGTTCCCTTCTTTATCCTTCACCTTCTTGGGGTTCCAGGATCCTTTTGGTTTCCCCTTAAACTTTCCTTGAGTCACGGCCAGAGCCTCTCCAGGAGCTGCCGGTTCAGCCTTCCGCTTCTGTTTCCGACTGGAATTTCCTTTTTCCGACTGACTCGGCTTGTGCTTGCCACTTCGGAGTCGGTCTTCTTCTTCGCCGTTGGCGTACTTGGTAGCAATCTCCATCATCCGACTCAAGGTCATGTCACCGGTTCGACCAAATTTCAAACTCAGTTCTCTGTTCTTGACGCCATCTTTGAAGGCGCATACTGCCTGATGGTCAGAGACATTTTCCACAGTGTGGTGCAAAGTGATCCACCTCTGAATATACTCTCTGAGAGTCTCATTGGTTTTCTGCACGCAGACTTGCAACTCTGTCAATCCCGCTGGTCGCTTGCAAGTCCCTTCGAACGTTCTGACGAACACTCGGGACAGATCTTCCCAAGTGTAAATACTGCTAGGAGGCAATTGAGTCAACCATGCCCTGGCAGAACCTTCCAACATGAGGGGCAAATGCTTCATGGCCACCTCGTCGTTCCCACCACCGATCTGAACTGCCACTCGGTAGTCTTCAAGCCAAGTTTCAGGCTTAGACTCACCAGTGAACTTGCTGACTCCTGTTGCCAGCCTGAAATTGGGGGGGATAACAGCAGCTCTGATAGCTCTGCTGAAACATTCAGGACCAGAAACATGTACTCGACTGCTCGTGGGCACTTCTCTGTCGAGTGCACCACGATGGGCTCTGTTCCGGTCGACCAATCCTTGCACGATAATGGATCGCGCGTCGAAGCCTGGCTCTCTGGGGTCAACTGGAACCCTACGCCCTGTACTGTACTGACGCCTATCATCTGGCTGCCGAGGAGCGTAAGACCCACCCCTCGGAGGGGAATAGGGCACTCGACGCCTATCATCTCGGTCGAGTCTGTCGCCATATTGATCTCGCCGATACTCACGCCCTTCGCGCCGCGGAGGCGATCTGGGGCTGTGAGCTGACTGAACTGTATTCACAGTGACAGATCGACTGTGAATTCTGTTGCGCGACTGAGACACGGCTGAATTCTGATCTCCTGCTGCCCAGAGCAGATCCCTGATCTGCAGCAAACCTCTGCCAGCCTCTGACTGCGAAGGCTGAATGGACTCTGCTATACGGGTCGCAGCTGCTAAATTCTGAATCGGGGTTCGATATACCTGAGTCGGCGGGAAGAGTTGACGTCGACTGGTGTCGGGAACTCGTTGCCGCGCGCGCTCGTCGAGTGCTCGCTGAAGGTTCTCCAATCGAGTGCGCTCGGCCAAATTGGCCAGACGCGCCTCCTCCAAGGCACGAGCCTCGGGGGTTTCTCCTGCGATGGGAATACGCAGGGGATCCTCGTTCCTGCGGCGAAGCTCTCCTCTTTGCAGAGAGTCGAGTGGCTCGGGCTGGTACTCTTCGTAGCCTCGTGCAGGGTCGCCGCCGTCGCCTGCTCCACCACCACGGGCGAAGCCAGGAGGGCTGTGGGGCCCGTCGACCATCAAGATTTCCGCCGCTGGATCACTGCTTCCGCACTCGGATGCAGTCTCTCCAGAGCCAGTCGACTGATCGAACAAGCCGTAGAGAGATTCGTTGGGCTCGATTGCCGCAACTTGAGTAGTGGCCGACTGGCGAGCCACCGCGTGACTCACCCATCGCTGAAGCCTCGACCGGCCTGAGCGCTTGCGCTGGCGGGAGACCGGGAGGGTGGAAGATGGGGGAGCCGACCGATACTGAGTCGATGGTTGCCGCAGCAGAACGCCGCGGACACATGCGCGAAAATGCGTCGCACCGCGGACGGGGAGCGCATCTACGTCGAGTGGAGCCTCTTGGAGCCATGCGGAGTCGTCGGCGATGAAGGTGAGAGTGCCGAGACGGATCTCTTGACCCTCGATCAAAACTCCAGCAGACACCATGATGAAAATACTCGGAAGAATCGCAACTTCTCCACAAAATCGCTAAAACACCTGCCCCATGGTGGGCGCCAACTGTCGTGGTTCTAAGCCTGACAGTAGAGTGGGGGGTAGGTATGGAGAGGCAAGGTCCTAGCTATGGAGAGGTTGTAAGCACGAAGGATGTACGAGTTCAGGCCCTTCTCGGAAGAAGTAACAGCCCTACGTCTCGGAGCCCGGAGGCGGTCGAGTGGATTATGAATGTATGGATTACAAGGTGCCGAACCCTTCTGCCTGTGGAGGGGGGTGGCTTATATAGAGTGCGCCAGGACCCCAGCCAGCCCACGCAGGAGAGGGTTTAAGGTGAGTTAAGTCTGGGGCGTTACTGGTAACGCCCCACATAAAGTGCCTTTACTATCATAAAGTCTACTTAATTACAGGCCGTTGTGGTGCAGAGTGCCTCTTGACCTCCTGGTGGTCGAGTGAGTCTTCGTGGTCGAGTCCTTCAGGCCAGTCGAGTGAGTCTTCGTTGGTCGAGTGAGTCCTCGTTGGTCGACTGGAAGGCGACCTCTTCTAGGGATGTCCTAGGGTGAGTTACTTGGAACAGGTCCGTGACCCTACCCTAGGTACATGACCCCATCATGCGACGCGCTCCGTCTCGCGTGCTTCCCCAAAGTTTCAAATCCCGTGAGATCCGGGAACCGCAATAACCAATCGCGCCAAAGATTTCGCACCATATCAGCACTCAAAGACTGCCAGTACAAGTTCACTCGACGACCTCTGAATCGATCAAGGCGACTGAAATGAAGTTGAAGTTTCAGCATGATTCTCGAACTTAGTAAGAATGCCTACGAAGCATAAGAGTCAGGACAGGATCACCTTCCACTCCCTTTTCACTCGGACCTCAATCCATTCGGGGGCTAATGACGATGCCATCGACCTAGGGTAGGGTCATAGGCCTAACCTATACGCCCTACCCAGGTCACTACCCTAGAATCAAGGACATCCAAAGTATAGCAAGAGATACCGACTGAAGTCACCATGGAGTGCAATCCACTCGACTAGGTACCCCCACTCGAATACCCCCAATTTCACTCGACCAAGATGAAGCCATTTGACCATACAAGAAACCACTCGGAGTATAGAAGGCCTAGAGTCACTCAGGATGGCAACGGTCAGACGTTCACTCCATAGTCTTAAAGATCATTAATAGCACTTTATAGCTGGCGTTACCAGTAATGCCCAATCTTAATGTACATTGAACCCTGTAATGAGAGACGTCTTGGGTCCTGGCGCACTCTATATAAGCCACCCCCTCCTCTGGGACAAGGGTTCGCACCCCCTGTAACACACACCCATATTCCAGTCGACCGCCTCAGGGCACCGAGACGTAGGGCTTTTACCTCCTCCAAGAGGGGCCTGAACTCGTAAGCTCATGTGTACAATCTCGCCGTAGCCAGGGCCTTGCCTCCTCATATGTACCCCCTATTCTTACTGTCAGACTTAGTACCACGACATAAGGCAACTGCCAGAGGTCAATGTTGAGATCGATGACCATCACCACAACAAAGGATACTATCTAGCTGATGGTATCTATCCTCAGTGGACTACTCTTGTGAAGACAACCCCCAAGCCTGTACGAGAGAAGATGAAGAGATTTGCCCAAGAGCAAGAGAGTGTTAGGAAGGATGTGGAGCTTGCCTTTGGTGTTCTTCAATTTTTGATGGACATCGTTCGGTATCCTGCTAGAGCTTGGAGCACCAAAAAGTTGTGGGAGGTGATGACTGCTTGTGTGATCATGCACAATATGATCGTATAGGATGAGCGCCCAGAACGTATCTATGATCAAGAGTTTCAGTTTCAGGATGAAAATATTATGCCTGAGCATGGAGGAGCAATAATGTTTGCACAGTTCACTGAATTTCAACATCAAACGCGTGATTGAAAAACTCACATTCAGCTGCAAGATGATTTGGTTGAGCATATGTGGGTTCACGTTGGCAACCAATGGATGCATCGGTCTTTTCTTTTATGTATTTGAGATAATTTAATTTTTATTTTGCTTGTAAACTATGAGATGTTTTGTTTGATTATGAAACTATGAGATATTTGTATTTTGTTTGAATTATGTGAATTAGGGCCAATTTTTTCCATGTGTTTGCAAAAGAAATCTAAAAATGACTAAAAAATGGACGTAGGCCGGTCATAAGGATAAAAATATGTCTATCCGTTGGACTCACTTACGATCCAAACGCAAAAGAGGACAGATGTGTCGACCCAAATAAAAAACGGCGTGTTGAAGTTGCTCTAAATGCCTCACGTGCCCCCTAAAAAAAATGCCTCACGTGCGCCGACAGCCAGAGGCCGGAGACCCATTAAACATACCGGCGTGGCAGAAGGTTACAGCGGTTAACTGCCGAAAAACACCCTTTTTTTCTTATGAGGAAGTGCCAAAAACACCGTTGGATGGATGGCAACTGGTGCGTAATTAGATATTGCAACGAGTATGTACTGTGCTGTTACTACGTGCCGCCATCGTACCGTGCTAGGATGGAAACGTTTACATAGATACTCTAATAAAGTTACAATCTGGTGCTGGTGTTCGTGCATGCACCTCGACCCAGGCGGCTTTGGAGGTTTCCACTAAGGGCTCATTTGGTAGGCTGGGGAATATTTCCCAGGGGAGCAAATCCCATCGGGGATAGGTGGAGAGATGGGGAAAATTCTTCTGGTGTGCTGAGATCGGGATTTTCTACCCAGGGAAATTAAGGGGATCCCGGGTGGATCTCGACTTACCAAACGAGCCCTAAATGGGTAGTACCGAGCTCCATTAGATTAGATTAGACGTACTGATGGAGACTAGGGGCAAAGCCATGGCAAGCGGGCTATTGTTACCGGTTTGTCATATGTTACTGCTTGTGGTAAGATTTGAGCGTGTCACGATGACTGTCTATACTCAATTTGGCCATCCGGCTAATAAACGAGTAGATTTGTCTCACACGGCCGATCGCCAATACATTCTGAGAAGCTTCCGAGCCAAGCATGGAATTTCGTTCCGGGTGCACCTGCACTGTAAATTAACTAAGACCTGGGCGACGACGACATGATCATCAGAGAAAGTCCAGAGGTGGCGGTCGGCCAGAGGTAGCTATAATAGCAAATTAGCAGTTGTGGAAAACAACGGCCAAAGCGCGTGAGTGAGATGCTGATAGGGACGGACTGATCCACGTGCTGCGATCACGTACCTCGTGGCCTAACATAACACGAGAGCAGCAGACAAACATCCCTTTCGATCACTTTCAGATTTGCAAAACTCAATTAACATGGAGGTCAACCCATGCGGCTCGTGCGCATCAACCTGTGATTGGATGGTTAGAAAGACTGTGGTATCCCAGCCCACCAAGGTTCAAATCCTGGATGCTCACACTTATTCCTGGATTTATTTCAGGATTTTCGGCGATCCGTATTCAGTGGGAGGAGACGTTCCCGTCGACGAAGAGGCGCCTACGGTGACTTTGTAAATCTCATGATAATATGTCGGCTCCAAAGATGTTCATAGAGGTAGAGTGTGCGTGTGTGCGTTCATATGGGTGACTGTATGCGCGTGTATATGAGCGCTTGTGTCTGTAACTTGTAACACCCACGATGCGGCTATATCTCCCACGTGTCGAAGCACGACTTAGGGCATAACCGCATTGTGGTTTTTTCGCAAGAAGGGTCATCTTCACACAATCCCATGTAATGAACAAGAATGGGATAAAGAGTTGGCTTACAATCGCCACTTCACAAAATGAACATATAATAAAATCATACATCATTCAGAGTACACACATATAGTCCGACTACGGACGAAGCCAAAAGAAAAGAAGATAACCCAACTGCTAGATCCCTGATCGTCCCAACTGGGCTCCACTACTGATCAACATGAAACGAAACATAGCAACAACTAAGATCTTCGTTGAGCTCCCATCCGAGCTCGGTTGCATCGCCTGCACTGGTATCATCGGCACCTGCAACTGTTGTGATAGTATCTGGTGAGTCACGAGGACTCAGTAATCTCAAAACCCGCGAGATCAAGACTATTTAAGCTTATGGGAAAGGAAAGGGGGTAAAGTGGTGAGGTTGCAGCAGCGACTAAGCATATATGGTGGCTAACATACGCAAATAAAAGCGAGAAGAGAGCAAATGGAACGGTCGTGAAGCTAGCAATGATCAAGAAGTGATCCTGAACTCCTACTTACGTCAAACATAACACAAACCGTGCTCACTTCCCGGACTCCGCCGAGAAGAGACCATCACGGCTACACACGCGGTTGATGCGTTTTAATTCGTATCTGGTGTCAAGTTATCTACAACCGGACATTAACAAATACCCATCTGCCTATAACCACAGGCACGGCTTTCGAAAGATTATACCCTGCAGGGGTGTCCCAACTTAGCCCATGACAAGCTCTCGCGATCAACGAAGGAATAGACCTTCTCCCAGGAAGACCCGATCAGACTCGGAATCCCGGTTTACAAGACATTTCGACAATGGTAAAACAAGACCAGCAAAGCCGCCCGATGCGCCGACAATACTGATAGGAGCTGCACATATCTCGTTCTCAGGGCAACACCGGATGAGCAATCCGTACAACTAAAATCAGACATCAAGTTTCCCTGAGGGGGCGCTGCAAAGGGCTCTAGTTCGGACCAACACTTAGACAAGCACTGGCCCGGGGGGGCTGAAATAAAGATGACCCTTGAGTCTGCAGAACCCAAGGGAAAAAGGCTTAGGTGGCAAATGGTAAAACCAAAGTTGGGCCTTGCTGGAGGAGTTTTATTCAAAGCGAACTGTCAAGGGGGTCCCATAAATCACCCAACCGCGTAAGGAATGCAAAATCCGAGAACATAACACCGGTATGACGGAAACTAGGGCGGCAAGAGTGGAACAAAACACCAGGCATAAGGCCGAGTCTTCCACCCTTTACCAAGTATATAGATGCATTAATTAAATAAGAGATATTGTGATATCCCAACATAATCATGTCCATCATGAAGCAATCTTCAACTTCACCTGCAACTAACAACGCTATAAGAGGGGCTGAGCAAAGCGGTAACATGGCCAAACAACGGTTTGCATAGGAAAGGTGTCAAAGGTTAGAGGCTGACATGGCAATATGGGATGCATGGTAAACAAGTGATAGGTAACACAGCACAGCGATAGAACGAAGCAACTAGCAAGCAAAGATAGAAGTGATATCAAGGGTAATGGTCATCTTGCCTGAAATCCCGATAGGAAGAAGAATGAGTCCATGAAGAAGACAAACGGACGTAGTCGAACAAATCCTCACAACTCCGGAATGAAACCGAAGCTAACGAGAGAAGCAAACCGGAAAGAAGCAAACAACCATGGTAAACACACAAGCATAGTCAAGGCATGATGCACAATCAAGTATGATGCATGTACGGTTTAATGAGGCATGGCATGGCAAAGTGAAGCAAACAACACTACAATTTAAGTGGAGCTCAATATGCAACGAGTTGCATATTGACGGAACACCACATCAATTATTTAGTTCTCTCTCGTTTAGGTACTCAACAATATTAAATGTTATTAAACATGGCAAGAGGTGGAGCATAAATAAACTAACTATTTAGGCAAGTTTAAGTGAGGCCGGAAACAACAAACAACAATTCCGGAAAATCCCCATATGTCATTTAGTAGTTTAAAGCAAACACAATTTTAAACATTTTAAATGTTGTTATCATGATGCGGATGACAATGCAAGTTTTATGCAATTTTTATGAAAATGTTGGCATGAGCATGATAGAGGCATTTGTCATAGTGGTGGAAACGAAAGGGGTGCCACGGCAACGATAACGAAAATGGTGTCATGGCAACATATCCAAAAATGATGCCACGGCAACATATCGGTTCCGGTAGCTCACGGAGATACCGGTGCAAAAGGAAGCGTGCGGATGAGCGCAACATGCTAGAGATGGTGGGGTGATCCCGGCTTCCGGGTTCCCATGGGACGGCGGCATGGAAACGAGTGACAATTCGGACACGGTGCAAACGGTGCATCTCATTCAACACGCATTCGTTCACGGGCGGTCGTCTCGGGTTATACCTTCGAAGCGTGCGTTTCGGGGCGGAACGAGTTCGGAGCGGTGTAGAGGAAGTAGGCGTTCACGGGACGTCGTGGAAGTAGTTGTACACAGCGTCGGTAGAGGAAGTAGTCGTACACGGCGGCGGCGGTAGTGGAAGTAGACGTTCACGGGATCTCGGCGGGTCATCGTGTAGCCGTACATGTTCGACGCAGAACTTGGCGTATCCATGTAGTAGGCGTTCCGGTCCTGTAGTCGTTCGAGCGCCCGTGTGGTCTTGCCGGTGGGGTACTTAGCGCTTGCGGTCCAACTCCGAGGTCATAGCCGTGTAGTCGAACTTGACGAAAACAGGTCTCGCTGGGGACTTGGCGCATCCATCAGGAACTTGGTGGTACTTGGCAAATTTCACGCTCGGTGACCGTTGGGCTTGGCGTCAACAGCAACAGGGGCGCGATGCTGGGACTTGGCGCGATGCAGGAGGCTGGCGCAGCGACGGGGAGGTAGTGGCGGCGCTGGTCGCGGAGGTCGGGGCGGCACTGCAGTGGCGCTGCTGCACCGGCTGACGGAGACGAAGTTTCTGCGACGGCGTGCTGGGTCGATGGAGAGGGGCTTGGCGCGGCGGGGACGAGCTCACTCCGGCGAGGTTGCAGAGGTCCAAGGCACGGCTCCCGTTGACGTGGACGAGGCAAGGAGGAGTTGCTGCCGTTCGACCCGGCGCTCGCCAGGATGCCGCAGGCGGGACTTGGCGGCGGGGCCTTGGCAGCAGGGAGGCGCGGCCATGGCAGGGCCCGACGGATCCGGACGGGGGCGGCACTGGAGGGCGACGCGAGGCAGAGGAGGAGCGGTTGTCAGGGCTCCTCATCCCAGCATGTGGCGGTGCGAGGGAGAGAGTGGAGGGAGGAAGAGACGAGGGGGACCGAGCGGGACTGCGAGCGAGAGAGGTGGGGATCGGGCGAGGGGGACTAGGGTTAAGGGCAGGGGGTCGGCTGGGCCTTGGCCTTGGTGGGTCGGCCTGGCTGCTAGCCTTAGGGAGGCCACGGTGGCCTGGGCCGGCTGCTACGAGCAGGCCGAGTTACGGCTGCTCTCCTTCTTCTCCTTTCTCCCAAAAACAGAAAATGTCAAAGAGGAAAACGGAGAAGAAAGGAAGGTAGAGACAGAATTTGGGCATGGGGATAAATTTCATGGACTCACAAAAATGTGTTTGTTCCAGGAAAAATAGAAGTGGCATGATCAAAATATATAAATTCAAACTCCTTTGAATTTAATCCAAATGGTTTGAACTAGGACGGGTTTGAGAAGTGTCCAAAAAGGTTGAGATTTTTGGTGGAGCTCCGGAAAGCGATGAAAGAATTATTGGCAAGGTTAGAGACCAAACATGAAGCAGAAAAAGGAACGAAATTATTTTGCAAGTGTGTATTGTTGGGGAACGTTGCAGAAAATTAAAATTTTTCCTACGGTTTCACCAAGATCCATCTATGAGTTCATCTAAGCAATGAGTCAAGGGAGAGAGTTTGCATCTACATACCACTTGTAGATCACGAGCGGAAGCTTGTCAAGGGGATGGTCATGATGGAGTCGTACTTGAACGTGATTCGGATCACCGATGTCTAAGTGCTGAACGGACAGCACCTCCGCGTTCAACACACGTACGGGACGGGAGACGTCTCCTCCGTCTTGATCCAGCAAGGAGGAAGGAGAGGTTGAGGAAGGCAGCTCCAAGGGCAGCACGACGGCGTGGTGCAGTTGGTGCAGCAGTATTCTGACAGAGCTTCGCCGAGCACGTACGGAGGAGGAGAGGTGTTGGGGAGGGGAGGGGCTGCGCCTTTAGTTGAGGTGTCTTGCAGCCCTCCCCTCACCCCTCTATATATAGGGGAAGGGGCAAGGGGGGCCGGCCCTCTAGGGAAAACCCTAGGGGGGGCGGCGGCCAAGGGGTGGGGGGCTTGCCCCCCAAGAAAGAGGGGTGCGCCCCCTTTAGGGTTTCCCCCACAACCCTAGGCGCATGGGCCCAAGGGGGGGCGCCAAGCCCACTAGGGGCTGGATGCTATCCCTACGCAGCCCAAGTGGCCCCCCGGGAGGGGTGGTCCCTCCGGTGGACCCCCGGAACCTTTCCGGTGGTCCCGGTACAATACCGGTATGACCCCGAAACTTTCCGGTGCCCGTTTAACAACTTCCCATATATAAAACTTTACCTCCGGACCATTCCGGAACTCCTCGTGACGTCCGGGATCTCATCCGGGACTCCGAACAACATTCGGTAATCACATACTTGTCTTCCTGATAACCCTAGCGTCACCGAACCTTATGTGTGTAGACCTTACGGGTTCGGGAGACATGCAGACATGACCGAGACTCTCCGGTCAATAACCAACAGCGGGATCTGGACACCCATGTTGGCTGCCACATGCTCCTCGATGAAGTCATCGGATGAACCACGATGTCGAGGATTCGATCAAACCCCGTATACAATTCCCTTTGTCAATCGGTACGTTACTTGCCCGAGACTCGATCGTCGGTATCCCAATACCTTGTTCAGTCTCGTTACTGGCAAGTCACTTTACTCGTACCGTAATGCATGATCCCGTGGCCAACACCTTGGTCACCTTGAGCTCATTATGATGATGCATTACCGAGTGGGCCCAGAGATACCTCTCCGGCATACGGAGTGACAAATCCCAGTCTCGATCCGTGGCAACCCAATAGACACTTTCGGAGATACCTGTAGTGCACCTTTATAGTCACCCAGTTACGTTGTGACGTTTGATACACCCAAAGCATTCCTACGGTATCCAGGAGTTACACGATCTCATGGTCGAAGGAGGAGATACTTGACATTGGAAAAGCTCTAGCAAACGAACTAACCGACCTTTGTGCTATGCTTAGGATTGGGTCTTGTCCATCACATCATTCTCCTAATGATGTGATCCCGTTATCAACGACATACAATGTCCATAGCCAGGAAATCATGACTATCTGTTGATCACAACGAGCTAGTCAACTAGAGGCTTACTAGGGACATATTGTGGTCTATGTATTCACACGTGTATTACGATTTCCGGATAATACAGTTATAGCATGAATAAAAGACTATTATCATGAACAAAGAAATATAATAATAACACTTTTATTATTGCCTCTAGGGCATATTTCCAACAGTCTCCCACTTGCACTAGAGTCACTAATCTAGTTACATTGTGATGAATCGAACACCCATAGAGTTCTGGTGTTGATCATGTTTTGCTTGCGAGAGATGTTTAGTCAACGGATCTGCGACATTCAGATCCGTATGTACTTTGCAAATTTCTATGTCTCCATCTTGAACATTTTCACGGATGGAGTTGAAACGACGCTTGATGTGCCTGGTCTTCTTGTGAAACCTGGGCTCCTTGGCAAGGGCAATAGCTCCAGTGTTGTCACAGAAAAGTTTGATTGGCCCCGACGCATTTGGTATGACTCCTAGGTCGGTGATGAACTCCTTAACCCAAATAGCTTCATGCGCTGCCTCCGAGGCTGCCATGTACTCCGCTTCACATGTAGATCCCGCCATGACGCTCTGCTTGCAGCTGCACCAGCTTACTGCTCCACCATTCAACATATACACGTATCCGGTTTGTGACTTAGAGTCATCCAGATCTGTGTCGAAGCTAGCGTCGATGTAACCCTTTACGACGAGCTCTTCGTCACCTCCATAAACGAGAAACATGTCCTTTGTCCTTTTCAGGTACTTCAGGATATTCTTGACCGCTGTCCAGTGTTCCTTGCCGGGATTACTCTAGTATCTTGCTACCAAACTTACGGCAAGGTTTACATCAGGTCTGGTACACAGCATGGCATACATAATAGATCCTATGGCTGAAGCATAGGGGATGACACTCATCTCTTCTTTATCTTTTGCCGTGGTCGGTGACTGAGCTGAGGTCAATCTCACACCTTGTAACATAGGCAAGAACCCTTTCTTGGACTCATCCATTTTGAACTTTTTCAAAATCTTATCAAGGTATGTGCTTTGTGAAAGACCTATGAGGCGTCTCGATCTATCTCTATAGATCTTGATGCCTAATATATAAGCAGCTTCTCCAAGGTCCTTCATTGAAAAACATTTGTTCAAGTAGGCCTTAATGTTGTCCAGAAATTCTATATTATTTCCCATCAAGAGTATGTCATCCACATATAATATGAGAAATGCTACAGAGCTCCCACTCACTTTCTTGTAAACGCAGGCTTCTCCAAAAGTCTGCATAAACCCAAACGCTTTGATCATCTCATCAAAGCGAATATTCCAACTCTGAGATGCTTGCACCCGCCCATAAATGGATCGTTGGAGCTTGCATACTTTGTTAGCGTTCTTAGGATCGACAAAACCTTCCGGCTGCATCATATACAACTCTTCCTTAAGATGCCCGTTAAGGAATGCCGTTTTGACGTCCATCTGCCATATCTCATAATCATAGTATGCGGCAATTGCTAACATGATTCGGACGGACTTAAGCTTCTCTACGGGAGAGAATGTCTCGTCGTAGTCAATCCCTTGAACTTGTCGATAACCCTTAGCGACAAGTCGAGCTTTATAGATGGTGACATTACCATCCGCGTCCGTCTTCTTCTTAAAGATCCATTTGTTTTCTATCGCTCGCCGATCATCGGGCAAGTCAGTCAAAGTCCATACTTTGTTTTCATACATGGATTCTATCTCGGATTTCATGGCTTCTAGCCATTTGTTGGAATCTGGGCCCGCCATCGCTTCTTCATAGTTCGAAGGTTCACCGTTGTCTAACAACATGATTTCCAGGACAGGGTTGTCGTACCACTCTGGTGCGAAACGTGTCCTTGTGGACCTACGAAGTTCAGTAGCAACTTGATCCGAAGTACCTTGATCATCATCATTGGTTTCCTCTTCAGTTGGTGTGGGCATCACAGGAACATTTTCCTGAGCTGCACCACTTTCCCGTTCGAGAGGTAGTACTTCATCGAGTTCTACTTTCCTCCCACTTACTTCTTTCGAGAGAAACTCTTTTTCCAGAAAGCATCCGTTCTTGGCAACAAAGATCTTGCCCTCGGATCTTAAGTAGAAGGTATACCCTACAGTTTCCTTAGGGTATCCTATGAAGACGCATTTTTCCGACTTGGGTTCGAGCTTTTCAGGTTGAAGTTTCTTGACATAAGCATCGCATCCCCAAACTTTTAGAAACGACAGCTTAGGTTTCTTCCAAAATCATAATTCATACGGTGTCGTCTCAACGGATTTAGACGGTGCCCTATTTAAAGTGAATGTAGCTGTCTCTAGAGCGTATCCCCAAAATGATAGCGGTAAATCGGTAAGAGACATCATAGACCGCACCATATCCAATAGAGTGCGATTACGACGTTCGGACACACCGTTTCGCTGAGGTGTTCCAGGCGGCGTGAGTTATGAAACGACTCCACATTTCCTTAAGTGTGTGCCAAATTCGTGACTTAAATATTCTCCTCCATGATTTGATCGTAGGAACTTTATCTTATGGTCACGTTGATTCTCCACCTCATTCTGAAATTCCTTGAACTTTTCAAAGGTCTCAGACTTGTGTTTCATTAAGTATACATACCCATATCTACTTAAGTCATTAGTGAGAGTGAGAACATAACGATATCCTCCGCGAGCCTCAATGCTCATTGGACCGCACACATCGGTATGTATGATTTCCAACAAGTTGGTTGCTCGCTCCATTGTTCCGAAGAACGGAGTCTTGGTCATTTTTCCCATGAGGCATGGTTCGCATGTGTCAAATGATTCATAATCAAGAGACTCTAAAAGTCCATCAGCATGGAGCTTCTTCATGCGCTTCACACCAATGTGACCAAGGCGGCAGTGCCACAAGTATGTGGGACTATCGTTATCAACTTTACATCTTTTGGCATCTACACTATGAACATGTGTAATATTACGCTCGAGATTCATTAAGAATAAACCATTGACCATCGGAGCATGACCATAAAACATATCTCTCATATAAATCGAACAACCATTATTCTCAGACTTAAATGAGTAGCCATCTCGTATTAAACGAGATCCAGATACAATGTTCATGCTCAAACTTGGCACTAAATAACAATTATTAAGGTTCAAAACTAATCCCGTAGGTAAATGTAGAGGCAGCATGCCGACGGCGATCACATCGACTCTGGAACCATTCCTGACGCGCATCGTCACCTCGTCCTTTGCCAGTCTCCGTTTATTCCGCAGCTCCTACTGTGAGTTACAAATATGAGCAACGGCACCGGTATCAAATACCCAGGAGTTACTACGAGTACTGGTAAGGTACACATCAATTACATGTATATCAAATATACCTTTGGTGTTGCCGGCCTTCTTATCCGCTAAGTATTTGGGGCAGTTCCGCTTCCAGTGACCCTTCCCCTTGCAATAAAAGCACTCAGTCTCAGGCTTGGGTCCATTCTTTGACTTCTTCCCGGCAACTGGCTTACCGGGCGCGGCAACCTCTTTGCCGTCCTTCTTGAAGTTCTTCTTACCCTTGCCCTTCTTGAACTTAGTGGTCTTATTGACCATCAACACTTGATGTTCTTTCTTGATTTCAACCTCTGCTGACTTCAGCATAGAAAATACTTCAGGAATGGTCTTTACCATCCCCTGCATATTGTAGTTCATCACAAAGCTCTTGTAGCTTGGTGGGAGCGACTGAAGGATTCTGACAATGACTGCCTCATCAGGGAGGTTAATATTCAGCTGGGTCATACGGTTGTGCAACCCAGACATCTTGAGTATGTGCTCACTGACAGAACTATTTTCCTCCATCTTACAACTATAGAACTTGTCGGAGATGTCATATCTCTCGACCCAGGCGTGAGCTTGAAAAACTAGTTTCAGCTCTTCGAACATCTCATATGCTCCGTGATGATCAAAACGCTTTTGGAGCCCCGGTTCTAAGCTGTAAAGCATGCCGCACTGAACGAGGGAGTAATCATCAGCACGAGACTGCCAAGCATTCATAATGTCTTGGTTCTCTGGGACGGGAGCGTCACCTAGCGGTCCTTCTAGGACATATTGTTTCCTGGCAGCTATGAGGATGATCCTCAGGTTCTGGACCCAGTCCGTATAGTTGCTGCCATCATCTTTCAGCTTGGTTTTCTCTAGGAACGCGTTGAAGTTCATGTTGACATGAGCGTTGGCCATTTGATCTACAAGACATATTTGCAAAGGTTTTAGACTAAGTTCATGATAATTAAGTTCTAATCAAATTATGAACTCCCACTTAGATTAGACATCCCTCTAGTCATCTAAGTGTTACACGATCCGAGTCGACTAGCCCGTGTCCAATCATCATGTGAGACGGACTAGTCATCGTCGGTGAACATCTTCATGTTGATCGTATCTTCCATACGACTCGTGTTCGACCTTTCGGTCTCCGTGTTCCGAGGCCATGTCTGCACATGCTAGGCTCGTCAAGTTAACCCTAAGTGTTTTCACTGTGTAAAACTGTCTTACACCCGTTGTATGTGAACGTAAGAATCCATCACACCTGATCATCACGTGGTGCTTAGAAGCGACGAACTGTAGCAACGGTGCACAGTTAGGGGAGAACGCTTCTTGAAATTTTGTAAGGGATCATCTTATTTACTACCGTCGTCCTAAGTAAACAAGATGCATAAAACATAATAAACATCACATGCAATTATATAAAGTAGTGACATGATATGGCCAATATCATATAGCTCCTTTGATCTCCATCTTCGGAGCTCCATGATCATCTTGTCACCGGGATGACACCATGATCTCCATCATCATGATCTCCATCATCGTGTCTTCATGAAGTTGTCACGCCAACGACTACTTCTACTTCTATGACTAACGCGTTTAGCAATAAAGTAAAGTAAGTTACATGGCGTTCTTCAATGACACGCAGGTCATACAAAAATAAAGACAACTCCTATGGCTCCTGCCGGTTGTCATACTCATCGACATGCAAGTCGTGAATCCTATTACAAGAACATGATCTCATACATCACAATTCATCATTCATCACAACTTCTGGCCATATCACATCACATGATCAATCGCTGCAAAAACAAGTTAGACGTCCTCTAATTGTTGTTGCATCTTTTACGTGGCTGCAATTGGGTTCTAGCAAGAACTTTTTCTTACCTACGAATAACCACAACGTGATTTTGTCAACTTCTATTTACCCTTCATAAGGGCCCTTTTCATCGAATCCGCTCCAACTAAAGTGGGAGAGACAGACACCCGCCAGCCACCTTATGCAACTAGTGCATGTTAATCGGTGGAACCGGTCTCACGTAAGCGTACGTGTAAGGTTGGTCCGGGCCGCTTCATCCCACAATACCGCTGAAGCAAGAAAAGACTAGTAGAGGCAAGCAAGTTGACAAGATCCACGCCCACAACAAAATTTTGTTCTACTCGTGCAAAGAGAACTACGCATAGACCTAGCTCATGATGCCACTGTTGGGGAACGTTGCAGAAAATTAAAAAATTTCCTACGGTTTCACCAAGATCCATCTATGAGTTCATCTAAGCAACGAGTCAAGGGAGAGAGTTTGCATCTACATACCACTTGTAGATCACGAGTGGAAGCTTGTCAAGGGGATGGTGATGATGGAGTCGTACTCGAACGTGATTCGGATCACCGATGTCCAAGTGCTGAACGGACACCACCTCCGCGTTCAACACATGTACGGGACGGGAGACGTCTCCTCCGTCTTGATCCAGCAAGGAGGAAGGAGAGGTTGAGGAAGGCAGCTCCAAGGGCAGCACGACGGCGTGGTGCAGTTGGTGCAGCAGTATTCCGACAGAGCTTCGTCGAGCACGTACGGAGGAGGAGAGGTGTTGGGGAGGGGAGGGGTTGCGCCTTTAGTTGAGGTGTCTTGCAGCCCTCCCCTCACCCCTCTATATATAGGGGAAGGGGCAAGGGGGGCCGACCCTCTAGGGAAAACCCTAGGGGGGCGGCGGCCAAGGGGTGGGGGGCTTGCCCCCCAAGCAAGGGGGGTGCGCCCCCTTTAGGGTTTCCCCCCCAACCCTAGGCGCATGGGCCCAAGGGGGGGCGCGCCAAGCCCACTAGGGGCTGGCTGCTATCCCTACGCAGCCCAAGTGGCCCCCCGGGAGGGGTGGTCCCTCCCGGTGGACCCCCGGAACCTTTCCGGTGGTCCCGGTACAATACCGGTATGACCCCGAAACTTTCCGGTGCCCGTTTAACAACTTCCCATATATAAAACTTTACCTCCAGACCATTCCGGAACTCCTCGTGACGTCCGGGATCTCATCCGGGACTCCGAACAACATTCGGTAATCACATACTTGTCTTCCTGATAACCCTAGCGTCACCGAACCTTAAGTGTGTAGACCCTACGGGTTCGGGAGACATGCAGACATGACCGAGACTCTTCGGTCAATAACCAACAGCGGGATCTGGATACCCATGTTGGCTCCCACATGCTCCTCGATGAAGTCATCAGATGAACCACGATGTCGAGGATTCGATCAAACCCCGTATACAATTCCCTTTGTCAATCGGTACGTTACTTGCCCGAGACTCGATCATCGGTATCCCAATACCTTGTTCAGTCTCGTTACTGGCAAGTCACTTTACTCGTACCGTAATGCATGATCCCGTGGCCAACACCTTGGTCACCTTGAGCTCATTATGATGATGCATTACCGAGTGGGCCTAGAGATACCTCTCCGTCATACGGAGTGACAAATCCCAGTCTCGATCCGTGTCAACCCAATAGACACTTTCGGAGATACCTGTAGTGCACCTTTATAGTCACCCAGTTACGTTGTGACGTTTGATACACCCAAAGCATTCCTACGGTATCCAGGAGTTACACGATCTCATGGTCGAAGGAAGAGATACTTGACATTGGAAAAGCTCTAGCAAACGAACTAACCGACCTTTGTGCTATGCTTAGGATTGGGTCTTGTCCATCACATCATTCTCCTAATGATGTGATCCCGTTATCAACGACATCCAATGTCCATAGCCAGGAAATCATGACTATCTGTTGATCACAACGAGCTAGTCAACTAGAGGCTTACTAGGGACATATTGTGGTCTATGTATTCACACGTGTATTACAATTTCCGGATAATACAGTTATAGCATGAATAAAAGACTATTATCATGAACAAAGAAATATAATAATAACACTTTTATTATTGCCTCTAGGGCATATTTCCAACATGTATATGGGTGATTTCTGGAACAATGGAATATTTAATATAGCTCCCTAATATTGGAGGATATGTTATAAAGAGAAGTCACCATGTGAGTTCCCTCGGTTTAAATAGATCAAAAGATCTATGCAATTTATTTAGTTGAGTTTTAAAAATTAAATGGCATGATGGCATGATGACGTGATGCAATGCACATGATGCAGAGATGAATGCACGAACCAAACAAAATCACACAACGAATCTCGGAAACCCTGGAAGGCATCTGAAGCTCCGGTCTTGGGGCGTTACAACACTCCACCACTACGAGAGGATCTCGTCCCGAGATCTAGAATGGCACCGGAGAGAAACGGAAGAGGAAGAGAGGAGGTAAAACTAAGTTGCTTCTTTGACAAAAGAGTGAAACCAAAGAACCTTGAGAAGTTGAAAAGTTGAGAGAAAGAACACAACGGAGTTGAACACAATTGAGAGCACTGCGGTAGAACATAGAAACAAGGAACACCATGTGAACCTTGGAGGTTGCAAAGCTATGAATGACGAGTACAATTGACAAGAAGGAATTGGAACCACTCTGGTTGAAACGAGATAAATAAGGAACGAGGAAGAACAAATTCGGACAACACTCCGGTTGAAAGGAGATGCAAGACTTGATAAGATGAAAAGAACTTGAAGAGATGACACAACATTCCGGTTAAATGGATAAGCACGAAAAGAACACGATCCTCACAATTCGAGATGATGAGTGAAAAGAGCAACATCACAATGCCTCCGGAAGAAATAATAGAAGATAGATCATTGGAATAACAGAATGGAGAAGAAAATGCCAACTTCTGCCACAAATGAGCTTGGAAAGTAGCCTTCCAAGAAGGTTATAACGGAGTTGTTGGAAACCAACAACGAAACGAATAAGCTTGTAGTGGCCTTATGGAAAACATCTCAAAATTATGAGGTGACAACCAGCCACTAACGGAAACAATTGCTTGCTTGAGATCAACGAAGAGATGAAAACTGCTTTCGCTGAGAGGATAGGAGAAAACTTGCATCATTGATAAGCAACACAATACAACATTCCTTAGGGAAGTCTTTAGGTGAAATCTATACCAAGATAACTCCAACGAAGAGATTGATGGATTTAAAATACCTCGTTCTTGACAACATATGAATCATGAAACATGAAGGAGATTGTCAAGAGTGACATAACACCACCTCAAAAGATAAGGTAGGAAGAATTGCACTTCAAAATGCACGATAAAGAATGCTTGAACTCCTCACAAAAAAACATGTGTTGAGCACCATGTTTATTTTAGAGTGTAGCTTGGCAGATCTTAACTTCGAGAGAAATCTTGAAGAATAATTGAAGGATGAAAGGAATCCTTGATGAGCCACCATGTAGAGCCTCCATGAAGAACTCCGTTAAAAGAAAAGATGAAGCATCTCGAACCGAGAAATGTGACATGATGAACAACTCTGGAAAGAAGAAACTAGATCACTTGGATGAAACAATAATAAGAATTATGTCATGCCTATCCTTCACCAATTTAAATTGATGACAAGCAACGGATTTGGCATACTACTTATTCTCATTGAAAAATGATTACAGATAGAGATATAGCGCAAACTTCAGAAGGAATTGATGGAACCACCGATGGGATTGAAATAACAAAAGAACGAGTGAATTGATATGATAACGAAGGAAGAGAAATCTTGAACAAACCACCGTAAGAATTGAAAATGAGATTAGCAAAGGCACAAATCACCGGGAAGAATTGGAAAATGAATGAAGATACTTGACAGAATTTAGATACAAGAGAACAAAGAGATCATGAGCTGACTATAGGATATCTGGACGATGCACCGGAAGAATTCAAGAACGAGAGCTGAAAGCTGAGAATGAATAATATTAATAAATGATGGCCTTCAGATGATCGAGAAAGGAAAAGAAACTCATGAAATGCGTCGGATGGTTGAAAAGAATTCTCACAATCGAAAACAATTATGAGGATGGCATGAAGCTAGAACCATGAATCTTGAAGAGAATGGAGCAAGATTTAAGAGAACCTCTTCTTCGGTCTTCAAATGTTGAGAATGATGATGAGAACCACCATGCATTGTTGAGATACTCCGGAACAACAAAGAATAGAAATGATGAACCAACGATGAAAATGTTTTAAAAGCAATCTTGAAGAAGGAATATGACTGATGAAAATTCATACTTACGTCAAACTTCAAAAGAATTTGGGAATAGCTCCCGGAAAATTAGGAGAGTCAGGAAAGATCCTGGGAAAAGACCTGTGGGTTAGGGCCCACTCAAAAGGAAAACACCTTTGAACGATTTAAAAGAGAGATTGCGTCAGTTGAATTAAATGGCTTGAATGAGATAACAACCTCAAAATAACTTGAACGGATTGAGAATGGAAACACGAATCTTCTGAGATATCTAGAGCACTCCGGATAAGAATAGAGAGAGGTGAACAATTATGAGAGGCACCGGCATGGGATAGCATTTGAACGAGGATAAGGATATGATCAACACCGAAAGATTGAATTGGATCCACCGGAGAAGAAAAATAATGAAGAATGATGAACTTGAAACTCCTAGCCAACTTCATGATAATCACCGGGTAAGAACATTGAAAGAAATGAATAAAGAGACTTCCCATCAATAAAATGAATACCCGATTAAGAAATCTGAGTCCTTGAAGTTAAGGGTGGGAGGGCGGGAAAACAAAGACAACTTGGAACGGATGAAACAAACACCGTTGAGAAAAACTTGGAAATGGTCTTGCGGATGGGGAGAATGATCGGATCCACTTGAAGAGAAGCGCACCGATTGGAAAAGAATTAACATGACAACCTCAATGATCAAAAGAATTAGTATTCACATATCCATATGAGAACACCGTTTATGAAAGGTATGGATTCAACATTTGACTTCGAAGCAACTCGAATACCACAACTCAAAACAAAACAAAGGATTTGGCTTGCAGAATAAGCCGGAACAAACATATGATAGAGATTTCGTCTGAAGTTTTCGTGGTGGGGCCCACACGGGCTCGAGTGTACAGCACCATCATGTACAAGGCAGTGCACATGACATACGAAGTGTCCCCGAACCAGCATAGCCAAGGGTTCTTTAAGACACAACAAGACCACTGTAAAAACGACCGTGGAAAGGCGGACCACTAGACGTAAAACCCCAATCTCATATCATGCATCTGTCGAAAACATATTCTAGGAGCTACTTGAATTCCCACCTATAAAACTCCCGAAACTTTCTGGTTATGCAATCCGGTGTTGGGGATACAGGGGAAGCAATATATATCTCACCCAAAACTAACAATTCCTACATCCAAGCTGTATCCATCCGTCAACACATAACCAAGAAACCTTCGGAAATCGTGTACCTCAACCTTCGAAAAGCATCCGTTATACGAGTTATGGCAATACTCTCGAGCTCGCCCCAATACTGGGTTATCGAGGTTATCTCACCAACAACTGCATAAAAGAGATTTTCGATGTCGGCAAAACTCAGGTATTCCAGAACTGCAACGATAAAATTATGACGACAACACCTCGGAGCTCAACTCCCCGGGTCAAAGCCACATAAATAGACAGGAGGCACCGAGAACAATGTTCTCGTCACAAAACCATCGGAACGATTCCAAGATACCCGCGTGATCCTAAATTTTTTTTAGTGAAATTCGAAGAGAGGAAAGTCAAAACATCTACGTCAGGAGACCTCACCAGAGTGACGAAGGGACTGAGGAGTAAAAAGAATCCTACTCTTCGATATATATAATCCTAAGACTCAAAACATTTTTGTTCTAGACTCAACAACGCCAGCAAACAATCAAGCAGGGGGCTCCTAAGTCGGGGCTGGCTCTGATTACCAACTTGTAACACCCACGATGCGGCTATATCTCCCACGTGTCGAAGCACGAC
This sequence comes from Triticum aestivum, assembly GCF_018294505.1. NCBI lineage: Eukaryota > Viridiplantae > Streptophyta > Magnoliopsida > Poales > Poaceae > Triticum > Triticum aestivum. Next base: position 617,558,206 of record NC_057804.1, on the reverse strand, counting down.
TTAGAGGCATAACCACATTGTGGTTTTGTCGCAAGAAGGGTCATCTTCACACAATCCCATGTAATGAACAAGAATGGGATAAAGAGTTGGCTTACAATCGCCACTTCACAAAATGAACATATAATAAAATCATACATCATTCAGAGTACACACATATAGTCCGACTACGGACGAAGCCAAAAGAAAAGAAGATAACCCAACTGCTAGATCCCCGATCGTCCCAACTGGGCTCCACTACTGATCAACATGAAACGAAACATAGCAACAACTAAGATCTTCGTTGAGCTCCCATCTGAGCTCGGTTGCATCGCCTACACTGGTATCATTGGCACCTGCAACTGTTGTGATAGTATCTGGTGAGTCACGAGGACTCAGCAATCTCAAAACCCGCGAGATGAAGACTATTTAAGCTTATGGGAAAGGAAAGGGGGTAAAGTGGTGAGGTTGCAGCAGCGACTAAGCATATATGGTGGCTAACATACGCAAATAAGAGCGAGAAGAGAGCAAATGGAACGGTCGTGAAGCTAGCAATGATCAAGAAGTGATCCTGAACTCCTACTTACGTCAAACATAACACAAACCGTGTTCACTTCCCGGACTCCGCCGAGAAGAGACCATCACGGCTACACACGCGGTTGATGCGTTTTACTTCGTATCTGGTGTCAAGTTATCTACAACCGGACATTAACAAATTCCCATCTGCCTATAACCGCAGGCACGGCTTTCGAAAGATTATACCCTGCAGGGGTGTCCCAACTTAGCCCATGACAAGCTCTCGCGATCAACGAAGGAATAGACCTTCTCCCAGGAAGACCCGATCAGACTCGGAATCCCGGTTTACAAGACATTTCGACAATGGTAAAACAAGACCAGCAAAGCCGCCCGATGCGCCGACAATCCCGATAGGAGCTGCACATATCTCGTTCTCAGGGCAACACCGGATGAGCAATCCGTACAACTAAAACCAGACCTCAAGTTTCCCTAAGGGGGCGCTGCAAAGGGCTCTAGTTCGGACCAACACTTAGACAAGCACTGGCCCGGGGGGGCTGAAATAAAGATGACCCTTGAGTCTGCAGAACCCAAGGGAAAAAGGCTTAGGTGGCAAATGGTAAAACCAAAGTTGGTCCTTGCTGGAGGAGTTTTATTCAAAGCGAACTGTCAAGGGGGTCCCATAAATCACCCAACCGTGTAAGGAACGCAAAATCCGGGAACATAACACCGGTATGACGGAAACTAGGGCGGCAAGAGTGGAACAAAACACCAGGCATAAGGCCGAGTCTTCCACCCTTTACCAAGTATATAGATGCATTAATTAAATAAGAGATATTGTGATATCCCAACATAATCATGTCCATCGTGAAGCAATCTTCAACTTCACCTGCAACTAACAACGCTATAAGAGGGGCTGAGCAAAGCGGTAACATAGCCAAACAACGGTTTGCATAGGAAAGGTGTCAAAGGTTAGAGGCTGACATGGCAATATGGGATGCATGGTAAACAAGTGATAGGTAACGCAGCCCAGCGATAGAACGAAGCAACTAGCAAGCAAAGATAGAAGTGATATCAAGGGTAATGGTCATCTTGCCTGAAATCCCGATAGGAAGAAGAATGAGTCCATGAAGAAGACAAACGGACGTAGTCAAACGAATCCTCACAACTCCGGAATGAAACCGAAGCTAACGAGAGAAGCAAACCGGAAAGAAGCAAACAACCATGGTAAACACACAAGCATAGTCAAGGCATGATGCACAATCAAGTATGATGCATGTCCGGTTTAATGAGGCATGGCATGGCAAAGTGAAGCAAACAACACTACAATTTAAGTGGAGCTCAATATGCAACGAGTTGCATATTGACGGAACACCACATCAATTATTTAGTTCTCTCTCGGTTAGGTACTCAACAATATTAAATGTTATTAAACATGGCAAGAGGTGGAGCATAAATAAACTAACTATTTAGGCAAGTTTAAGTGAGGCCGGAAACAACAAACAACAATTCCGGAAAATCCCCATATGTCATTTAGTAGTTTAAAGCAAACACAATTTTAAACATTTTAAATGTTGTTATCATGATGCGGATGACAATGCAAGTTTTATGCAATTTTTATGAAAATGTTGGCATGAGCATGATATGAGGCATTTTTCAAAGTGGTGGAAACGAAAAGGGGTGCCACGGCAACGATAACGAAAATGCTGTCACGGCAACATATCCGAAAATGATGCCACGACAACATATCGGTTCCGGTAGCTCACGGAGATACCGGTGCAAAAGGAAGCGTGCGGATGAGCGCAACATGCTAGAGATGGTGGGGTGATCCCGGCTTCCGGGTTCCCATGGGACGGCGGCATGGAAACGAGTGACAATTCGGACACGGTGCAAATGGTGCATCTCATTCAACACATGCATTCATTCACGGGCGGTCGTCTCGGGTTATACATTCGAAGCGTGCGTTTCGGGGCGGAACGAGTTCGGAGCGGTGTAGAGGAAGTAGGCGTTCACGGGACGTCGTGGAAGTAGTTGTACACAGCGTCGGTAGAGGAAGTAGTCGTACACGGCGGCGGCGGTAGTGGAAGTAGACGTTCACGGGATCTCGGCGGGTCGTCGTGTAGCCGTACATGTTCGAAGCAGAACTTGGCGTATCCATGTAGTAGGCGTTCCGGTCCTGTAGTCGTTCGAGCGTCCGTGTGGTCTTGCCGGTGGGGTACTTGGCGCTTGCGGTCCAACTCCGAGGTCATAGCCGTGTAGTCGAACTTGACGAAAACAGGTCTTGCTGGGGACTTGGCGCATCCATCAGGAACTTGGTGGTACTTGGCAAATTTCACGCTCGGTGACCGTTGGGCTTGGCGTCAACAGCAACAGGGGCGCGATGCTGGGACTTGGCACGGTGCAGGAGGCTGGCGCAGCGACGGGGAGGTAGTGGAGGCGCTGGTCGCGGAGGTCGGGGCGGCACTGCGGTGGCGCTGCTGCACCGGCTGACGGAGACGAAGTTTCTGCGACGGCGTGCGGGGTCGATGGAGAGGGGCTTGGCGCGGCGGGGACGAGCTCACTCCGGCGAGGTTGCAGAGGTCCAAGGCACGGCTCCCGTTGACGTGGACGAGGCAAGGAGGAGCTGCTGCCGTTCGACCCGGCGCTCGCCAGGACGCCGTAGGCGGGACTTGGCGGCGGGGCCTCGGCAGCAGGGAGGCGCGGCCATGGCAGGGCCCGACGGATCCGGACGGGGGCGGCGCTGGAGGGCGACGCGAGGCAGAGGAGGAGCGGTTGTCGGGGCTCCTCATCCCTGCGTGTGGCGGCGCGAGGGAGAGAGTGGAGGGAGGAAGAGACGAGGGGGGCCGAGCGGGACTGCGAGCGAGAGAGGTGGGGATCGGGCGAGGGAGGCTAGGGTTAAGGGCAGGGGGTCGGCTGGGCCTTGGCCTTGGTGGGTCGGCCTGGCTGCTAGGCTTAGGGAGGCCACGGTGGCCTGGACCGGCTGCTACGAGCAGGCCGAGCTACGGCTGCTCTCCTTCTTCTCCTTTCTCCCAAAAACAGAAAATGTCAAAGAGGAAAAAGGAGAAGAAAGGAAGGTAGAGATAGAATTTGGGCATGGGGATAAATTTCATGGACTCACAAAAATGTGCTTGTTCCAGGAAAAATAGAAGTGGCATGATCAAAAGATATAAATTCAAACTCCTTTGAATTTAATCCAAATGGTTTGAACTAGGACGGGTTTGAGAAGTGTCCAAAAATGTTGAGATTTTTGGTGGAGCTCCGGAAAGCGATGAAAGAATTATTGGCAAGGTTAGAGACCAAACTTGAAGCAAAAAAAGGAACGAAATTATTTTGCAAGTGTGTATATGGGTGATTTCCGAAACAATGGAATATTTAATATAGCTCCCTAATATTGGAGGATATGTTATAAAGAGAAGTCACCATGTGAATTCCCTCGGTTTAAATAGATAAAAAGATCTATGCAATTTATTTAGTTGAGTTTTAAAAATTAAATGGCATGATGGCATGATGACGTGATGCAATGCACATGATGCAGAGATGAATGCACGAACCAAACAAAATCACACAACGAATCTCGGAAACCCTGGAAGACATCTGAAGCTCCGGTCTTGGGGCGTTACAACTGATGTTAAGAAAAACATGCGGCTCGTCCCTTGTTCTTCAACTGTGCATCCACCACTCCACCGGAAAAAGAAAGAAAGAAAAGCACACAAATAATTAGGAGCAAGTCATCAAGGTGATAATCATGAAGCGCAAAATGTGGACTGAGCTGAATGTGCTCAGGTAGAAGGACAAGGACGCGTACCAAACCACACCAGCCAGCCGCGGTACCGAGTTTTTTTTTTTTTTTGAGACAGCCACGGTACCGAGCGGTGCCGTGGCGCTGTCGAGATGGACGGCGATGGATGGGCCGGGCCGTACGTGCTCAAATGATCCAGGCCCCGCCCTATGCGGCCGTGCAGTCGTACAGGAGACACCCCTCGAAAAAAATAATCATACAGGAGACGTCGGTATAGATCCTGGCTGAGAAATCGGCCGGACGTACGTGCGTGCTGCGGTGGCGGCTGCGAGTGCTCCGACTGCAGTCTGCAGCGTTAAATTTTGTTCGGTTTAGTTGAACTTCTTTAAATTCCACCCTTTGATTGTAAATATATCGAGATTTAGCAAATATCACCTGGTTTGTATCAATTTAATCCGTTTTTGTAAGTTCCGTCCTTTTGATTGTAAATATATCAAAATTTAGCAAATATTGCATGGTTTGCATGAAGTCGTCCGTTTTTTTTATGAAATGACATAAACACTTGATGCGGTAAGAGCATCTACAGTCGGGCGTCCCAAATCAGCCTCAAACGTCCGGGTGGACGGCTCAGTGACGAAAATTTGACCCAAACGGGCCTTAAACGTCCGGACTGACCGTCACTTCTCATATCCAGCCAAAATATGGGGCTGATATGGGGGCGCTTGGGCGCGTCCGTCATGTCAGACTAACGATGGGGTACCATGGGAAAACACTACGAAACCCAGTGGTCCGAAAGTCGTCTCCTCCATCGGATTGATGGTGCCGCGTGGCGCCGATCCGGCGGTCCGCGTAGTGCCTAGCCTGACTATTTAAGCCGACCGCGGGCACCGAAACCCTACCCGTCGTCATTTCGTCCTCCCATTCGCTGCCGCGTCACCACCACTTTCCACAAGCCGTCCGCCAACACTAGTAGACATGCCCCCATGCCGCCGGGTAAGGAGCTACCCCATATCTAACACCGGAGCACCGGCTGCAGCTTGTTGAGCAGATCCGGGCAAGGCGTGAAGCCCGGATCGCCACGGGGCTACATCCGGACGCGGTGGATCTGGAGGAGGAGGAGAAGGAGGAGGGGGAGGAAGAAGAAGAGGAGGAGGAGGAGGAGCCAGAGGAGGATGTGGGGGGCGCTGGGGACGCGGATTTGCAGGCAGAGCAGCAGGCAATCATTGACTCTCTCCGGTCGAAATCGAAGGCGGAGGCCAACCGCCTCCGTCTGCAAGAGGTGGGGTGGAGCAAGCCGCGGTCTTCTACGAGATGCTCGCATCTACGGTTGAGGACGAGGAGTCGAAGCCCTCCCACGCGCCCATCTACCCGCCGTCCGGCACCGATGTCGTGGGCATCTTCGACGATGAAGCTTAATTAGCTAGGATAGTATGTAGGATTTTTTTTTTGCATGCTTTATATGGATCTAGGAGATGAAATATAAAAGACTCGGATACAGAGAAGCAAATTTTAGGCTTGACCAGTTACTGTCCTCGGATGTGTCCAGCAATGTCCGCGGACGTTTGAGAGATCAGTCCAATCACGTTTGTGGACGTTTGAGAGATCAAATTTGCTGTGTGTGGATGTAGATGCTCTAAACGGCAAACTCCCGTGGATCCGGCCACCGTTCCATCTCTCTCCGTCGGGGCAACTTCTCCTTTTGGAGGCAATCTCGGGGCAACGCTTTCGAAAGCGCCGGGCCACCGGCACCCGAGACCGACGGTCTGTCCCGTACATCCATGCTTGCTCTACTTTGGAAATGAATGATTTCGGTACTTCCGGTCTTCAGAAACCAACGAAAGCTGTACTAAGTTATGTTACGTACGACACCCGATTCTTTGGTCGCTTGTATCTCAACGCCCTTCTATGTCCACCACCAAGGGTTGGATTTTTGGTGCAACATCAGACTGTCAACGCGGCATCAGTATTTTCTCGGGTCGTGAACCAACCTGTGGTTGAGATGGTTAGGTGGACAGTGGTTTTCCCAATCCACCAGGGTTCAAATCCTAGTGCTCGTATTATTTTTGGATTTATTTCAGGATTTCCGGCGATGCGCTTTCACTAGGAGGAGACGTTCCTGTCGACGACGAGGCGCCTACGGTGGCTTCGTAAATCTCAAGATGATATGCCGGCTCAGTCTCTCGAAGGTGCTCATAGGGATAGGGTGTGTGTGTGTGCGTTCATAGGGGTGAGTGTATGCGCATGTATATGAGCGCTTGTGTCTGTACTGGTGTTAAAAAAAAGTATTTTCTCGGGTCTACCGCGGCCTGGTCTGGTCTGGCCAGGCCAGGCACCGGTTCGATAGATGCAAGACTGTTTCCTTATCTGTTTTTTCCGAGCAGTGTTTTGTACTAAACCTTTTACGTTTCTTTTTCATATGTTTTTTTTGCGGGTAGTTTTTTTTTAGCTGAGTCCATATCTATTATTTTTACTCTGGTTGGCTGGTGTTGAAGGCAATGCAACTTTCGATGTATTGATCGGGTGCACGGTGCACGTATATATGGGTACAAGGGCAGCCCTCAGTCTCATCTATACAAGGAAACTAGAGACGGGGCCGGTAGGAGATTATCCTAACAGATACATGCACAGATATGTTCAACACCCCCCGAAGTCGATGTGTCACCAGTGACACATAGACTGGACTGGAACTCCTCAAATGTAGGCGTCGGTAACCCCTTCGTCGTGACATTGGCAAACTGTTGAGCAGTGGGAACATGAAGAACGCGGACGCGCCCAAGAGCCACTTGCTCTCACACGAAGTGAATGTCGAGCTCAATGTGCTTTGTGCGACGATGATGAACGGGGTTGGCGAAGAGATAGACCGCAGAGACATTGTCACAGTAGACAATGGTGGCCTTCTGGACGTCCAGGAGCAACTCCTGGAGAAGCTGGCGAAGCCACGAGCACTCGGCGACGACATTTGCCACAGCACGATACTCGGCCTCGGCACTGGAGCGAGATACCGTAGGTTGTCGTTTAGACGACCACGATATGAGTGAGGGCCCCAGATAGACGCAGTAGCCTGAAGTCGAGCGTCGTGTGTCCGGGCAGCCAGCCTAATCGGCATCACTGTAGGCGACCAGGTCAGTCGAGGGCGAAGCCGTCAACGTAAGACCCGGAGCCGTGGTGCCGCGGATGTATCAAAGAATCTGCTTCACCAGGTTCCAGTGAGTGTCGCGAGGGACGTGCATATGGAGACACACCTGCTGAACGGTGTACTGCAGGTCAGGCCGAGTGAGTGTCAAGTACTGGAGAGCGCCAACGATGGAGCGTTAGACGCTGCATCTGGCGCGGGGGAGCTGTCGAGCGCAGAGACCTTGGCCTTCGTGTCGATAGGCGTGGGGACAGGCTTGCAGTTAAGCATGCCCGCCCGCTCAGGAAGGTCCTGCGCATACTGCTGCTGGTGAACGAAGAAGCCATCGGCGCGTCGTACCACCTCAATGCCGGGGAAGTAGTGCAACGGGTCGAGGTCCTTAATGGCGAACTCAGCACTGAGGCGAGCAGTATGCTGGAGAAGTAGCTCGGGCGAGGAAGCCGTCAGGATGATGTCGTCAACGTAGAGGAGCAGGTAAGCGGTTGCCGGAGCCTGGTGGAAGACAAACAGCGAGGCGTCGGAGCGAGTAGCTCGGAACCCAAGCTGCTGCAGAAAGCCGGCGATCCGCTGGTACCAGGCGCGAGGGGCCTGCTTCAACCCGTACAAAGAGCGGGAGAGCAGGCACACATGATCAGGCTGAGCCGCGTCAACGAAGCCGGTTGGCTGCTGACAGAACACCTACTCCGAGAGATGGCCATGCAAGAATGCATTCGACACATCCATCTGATGCACCGGACAGGCGCGAGAGACCGCGAGCTGAAGGATCGCGCGAATCGTGCCCGGTTTGACGACTGGGGCGAACGTGTCGGTGAAGTCGACTCCAGCGCGTTGCCAAAATCCACGGACCACCCACCGAGCCTTATAGCGCTCGAGAGACCCGTCAGGACGAGTCTTATGCCGGAATACCCACTTGCTAGAGATGACATTGGCATGGGCTGGCCGCGGGACAAGTTTCCAAGTGCGGTTGCGCACCAGCGCGTCGAGCTCCTCCTGCATCGCCGCGAACCAATGCGGGTCGCAAAGGGCGGCTCGAGCGGACGACGGGAGAGGGGACGACGCAGACGTCGAGGCAGCGAGAAGGTACTCATCCGCAGGGTAGCAGTTGCTGGGCCGGTGAATCCCGACGCGAGCACGCGTGACCATGCGAGTGTCCGGGGCGGCCGACGGGGCCGGCGGAGTCGGCGGGGCCGGTGGGGCCGGCGACGGGGCTAGCAAAGAGACCGTCGAGGAGCCGGGGCCAGGCGCTGGAGAAGTGCTCGCTGCCCGGGCTACGGACTCAACGGGAGTCGGTGGTGTCATGGCCGCCGGCGAGGATATAGCTGAGCCGGCAGGAGCCGTCGAGGAGCCTGGGTCAGGCGCAGTGGATGCGCTCGCTGACCGGGCTGCGGACTCAACGGGAGTCGGGGGCGCCGTGGCCGCTGGTGAGAAGGCTTGCGAGCCGACAGGCGAGAGGTCCGGGTCCGACGCCGCGGACCCAGAGCGAGGCCGAGGCGCGGCCGGGCGCCAAAACCAGGAGGGGGCCCACGCGCTACAAGGGGCCCGAAGCCGGGAGGGGGCCCGAGCGCGAGGGAGCGGCCTCCTCGAGAGGCACCAGGAGGCGCGGGTGATGATGGCGAGTCAGCCGGCGGCGGGACCTGGTGAAAAGGAAAGGACCTCTCGTCAAAGTAAACGTGCCGCGAAATGAAGACTCGGTGGGAAACCGGATCATAGCAGCGATAGCCTTTTGTGTTTGGTGGGTATCCGAGAAAAATGCATGCCATGGAGCGAGGTGCAAGTTTGTGAGGAGTGGTGGAGGCGATGCTAGGATAACAAAGACACCCAAAAACACGAAGATCATCATATGAAGGTGGGCTACCGAAGAGGAGATGATGTGGTGCAAAGTTTCCATGAGCACGAGTTGGACGGACGTTGATGAGAAGAGAGGCGGTGGAGAGAGCATCCGGCCAAAACCGGGGCGGGGCATTGGTGTGAAAAAGAAGGGTGCGCACACAATCATTGAGGGTGCAAAGGATCCGTTTGGCGCGACCATTTTGTTGCGAGGTATACGGGCAAGTGAGACGAAAAATCGTGCCGTGTGTGGTGAGGAGGGTGCGAACCCCGACGTTGTCGAACTCCTTCCCGTTGTCAATCTACAAGGCATGAATGGGACGCCCAAACTGCGTAGCGACATAGGAGTAAAAAGTGGTAAGAACGGAGAGTGCATCGGATTTTCTCCGCAACGGAAAGGTCCACACATAATGCGAAAAATCATCAAGTATGACAAGATAGTAGAAAAAGCCCGTATTACTGGCAACAGGAGATGTCCACAAATCACTATGAATCAACTCAAATGCATACGACGCCACCGATGAGGACGCCACTAGTAGAAAATAGGGCTTTGGTTCGCCCAGAAAAGAGCATTAATCCCGGTTGCATTACGAACCGGGACTAATGTGAGCATTAGTCTCGGTTCGAGCGGCTAGGGCACCGTACATGCATTAGTCCCGGTTCAAATGGGACCTTTAGTCCCGGTTCGTGCCACGAACCGGGACTAATGGGTGCGATGCCCGTTAGTACCGGTTTGTGGCACCAACCGGTACTAAAGGTTAGACATGTAGTCCCGGTTCGAGCCACCAACCGATACTAATGGGGTTTGAGGCATTAGTACCGGTTCGTGGCACGAACCGGTACTAAAGGTCCCATTTTCAAACTCTACCCCCTCCCCCCGGTGGATCGCCTTTTCAGTTTCGTAAAAAGCAAAAGCAAATGATAAAAACTTCAAAAATTAAAATCCTTCCAAATGTAGTTATGTTGCTACATGTACTAGTTTGGAAAATTTAAAAACTTAAATTTGGACATCTTTTGCAAAAAGTGTAGGGAAAATGTAAACGGCTATAACTTTTGCATACGATGTCATAAAAAAACGTATAATATATCAAAATGTTCAGGACGAAAATATGCATCCAATTTTGATAGCCTACGGTCTATTTGGAAAATTTTAGAATCCTCAAATTCCAAAAGGAAAAAAGTTATGCTCAAATTTTAGTTTTTTTAATTTTCGTTAAGTCTGGTCAAACTATGGTCAAACTACTTATTCAAGAAGTATTAGTGTTACTAAATAATTATTCAAGAATATTAGTGTTACTAAATAATTATTCAAGAATATTAGTGTTACTAAATAATTATTTCAGTTTTTTTGAATTTTGGTCAAATCTGGTCAAACTATGGTCAAGCAATGGTCAAACTACTTATTCAAGAAATATTAGTATTACTAAATAATTATTTTAGTTTTTTGGATTTTGGTCAAATCTAGTCAAACTGTGGTCAAACTATGGCCAAACTGTGGTCAAACTACTTATTCAAGAAATAGTAGTGTTACTATATTATTATTGTTTATAGAACAATAGTTTCAAACTCAAACAGTGAAATGTGTGACTTCATGCTCAAGCTAAATTCCTGAGGGTTAATAGGATTGACATCTTACTATTGTCAGGAAAACAACAAGTGCAGACTTGGAAACGAGGGAGAATAGAACCCGGAAGTTAAGCGTGCTCAGGCTGGGGTAGTGAGAGGATGGGTGATCGTCCGGGAAGTTAGATGATTTGGAATGATGAGGGGTGATTAGAGATTAGAGGTTAAATTGAGCAGTAGTGAGGGATGATTAGAGATTAGAGGTTAAAATAATTCAGAAATTTCAAAATTAGGGAAAAAGTTCAAAAACAAATCATAAAATTTCCTTTACTACCGGTTGGTGTTACCAACCGGGACTAAAGGGGGACCTCAAGACAGCGGCCACGTGGAGGGCCTTTAGTCCCGGTTCGTGTAAGAACCGGGACTAAAGGGGGGGCGGGGGCCTTTAGTAACGACCCTTTAGTCCCGGTTCAAGAACCGGGACTAAAGGCCCTCACCAACCAGGACAATAGGCCATTTTTCTACTAGTGTGCGCTAAATGGAAGACGGACATGCTTGCCACTTTAACAAGAGAAGGGTATTTATATCCAGAAGGC
>NC_057804.1:617503302-617546848 GCF_018294505.1 Triticum aestivum | reverse complement strand
AAAATAATTCAGAAATTTCAAAATTAGGGAAAAAGTTCAAAAACAAATCATAAAATTTCCTTTACTACCGGTTGGTGTTACCAACCGGGACTAAAGGGGGACCTCAAGACAGCGGCCACGTGGAGGGCCTTTAGTAACGACCCTTTAGTCCCGGTTCAAGAACCGGGACTAAAGGCCCTCACCAACCAGGACAATAGGCCATTTTTCTACTAGTGTGCGCTAAATGGAAGACGGACATGCTTGCCACTTTAACAAGAGAAGGGTATTTATATCCAGAAGGCTGAATAATGAGATGATCATGAATTGATGTCCAATGAGAACACCATGAGTGCTCCAGAGAGAGATATTTCCTTGCGTGATCTGGTAGAAAGAATGAGCTCTGAGCTTCAGAAGCATTTTTTAAAATGGAAGACCAGAATGTTGATTTAGGAGTATTTTTAGTGGCTGTCCAAATGGAGGCATCATGGAAATATTTGGATTTAAGGACTAGATGTAAATGGGAAAAGGGGTCTTTAGCAAGTCTCCAAGCAGCTGCAAGAATCAGACCTTCATTGATAGCTTGTAAATTCCTTATACCAAGGCCACCTTCTTGTTTAGAGTTGCAAATGTCTTTCCAGGCCCGAAGACAAAGGCTTCTATTATAATTATTTTTTCTAATTCCTGTCCACCAAAAATTCCTGATAATAGCAGTGAGTTTTGGCAATAAATTTCTTGGTGAATAAAATATTAGCCATGTAGTACACAGGAATTGCAGAGAAAACAGACCTAATCAGCTCAAGCCTAGCAGCATGAGAGAGCATATTAGCTTTGTAAGAAGGTAACTTATTCATAAACCTATCCAAAACAAAATTATAAGCAGAAACTCTATTTTTTGCAGGGAGAATAAGTGGATGCCCTAAATGGGTGAAAGTACTATCTATGTTAGAAACAGAAAAAAATTATTTTATATCTTCAATAGAAGCCTGATCAACATGGGCACTGAAAATAATAGCAGATTTGGCCCAATTTGGAGTTTGACCTGAAATAGAACAAAAGTGATGAATGATTTGAGCCATGGAAGTAGCTTCCTCAACAGTGGCCTTTCCACAAACAAGTAGATCATCTGCAAACAAAAGAGAGTGAATAGGAGGGCAATTTGGTCCAAGTAATATCCCCTGCAGTTGGTGAGCAGAAAGAGCATAATTAAGAGCAAGAGACAATTCATTAATAGCGAGGACAAATAAATATGGTGACATAGGACAGCCTTGACGAATCCCTCTATAACTCTTAAATTTAAGTGAAGGTTGACCATTAATGATGACAAAGAACGTCGAAGAAGAAATGCAGGCATAGATCAAATTAATAAAATGACCATGCAACCCTTTACGAGCAAGCGCAGGCACTATAAAGCTCCATTCTAACCGATCAAAAGCCTTAGCAAGATCAATTTTGAGCATGAAAGCATGATATTTCCAAGATTTAAGAGCAAAAGTATGGGCAATCTCTTGAGCAATAATAATATTATCACTAATCCTCCTACCCTCAATAAATGCTTGCTGAGCAGGATCAATATAATCAGGAAGGTGAGGCGTAAGTCTATTGGCTAGAGATTTAGCAAAGAATTTGTAAACCACATTACAAAGACTAATGGGTCTACAGTCCATAGGAACCTGAGGAACAAGCTTTTTGGGAATGAGAGCTATATTGGTATCACTTATGTGAGGTGGTAGCATACCTGTTCTATAGAAGTTAACCACCAATTGAGTGACTTCATCTCCTATCCATTCCCATGTAGCAATATAGAACTCCACATTAAAGCCGTCAGGTCCAGGTGAAGCATTCAGCTTCATATCCTTTAGAATCTGTAAAATTTCATTCTTGTCTGGAATGGAATAAGTTAGATCCTCAGAATTTTCTGGCAAATGAGTACCAAGAAAAGGTCTTCCAACATTGATATTAGTAGAAGAAAAGATGAATCTAAAATAATTAACAAAAGTATTAGCATGAGACTAGGTTTAAAATGGGTAACATCATTTTCATCCTTAATAGAGCATATAGTATTTCTTTTCCTTCTCTTGAGCACAGCTTGATGAAAGAACCTAGTATTCCTATCACCATATTTGACCCAACCCTTCTTACTCCTTTGTTCGTAGTACTGATTAAGTTTAGAAAGTGTATGTTCATACCTGAGAATTAGAGAATTTTCGAGAGAGTGATCTTGCTGGTGCAGAGGGAGCATTTGAATCTGATTGATACTGGACTCCAACTCCTGTAACTCCTGCTGGAATGGCTTTTTCTTCTTACACCATTTTTTCAGAGATCCTGCAAGAGAAGAAGATTTTGCCAAAAAAGAAGCAGACCTAGCAGTGTTCCATGCCGATTTAGCAAAGTCACTAAAATCTTTCTCAAGCAACCACCAATTTTCAAATTTGAAAGTTTGTTTAGGCTTAGAGAAGTTACCGTCCATAGAAATGAGGATTGGAGAATGATCACTAAGAATAATGGGTAAATTAAGCACCTTAGTATTAGGATAGTGAGCACACCAATCAACATTAACAAGACAGCGATCTAGACGTCTGTAAATAGGATTAGCAGTATGTTGTCTATTACGACAAGTGTAGGCAGGACCACTGTAACCGATATCAAATAAACCACAACTTTTAATTAAAGAACGAAAACCAGACATACAATAGTAATTCACACAACCATTAGATATATCAGCATCATACAATATGTCATTGAGGTCGCCCATACAGATCATAGGCTTACCCAGATTATCATACATAAAACTGGAAACATGATTCCAAATAGTACTAGTCTGCCTATGATAGGGATCACCATATATACATATCAAACAGAAGTGAATACCCGACGCTACATGTACTACATTCGCTAAGATATAATGAAAGGAGGCACTATGAACAGAAATTTTGAGATCGTCATTCCACATAAGCCAAAGCCCTCCCGAAGAACCTCTAGAAGGAATAACAACACTACTAGTAACATCGAACCTATTAACAAGATCAACAGAGCGAACCTTAGAAGATTTTATTTCAGAAACGAAGATAACATGCACTTTGGTAGAGTGAATAAGCTTGGCAAGGTAAGTCATTCATTCATTGATGAGACTCCTGCCCATACCTCAACAATTCCAGGCGATGAATTTCATGGATCCCGAGGCACACAGATTACCTGACGTCTTACTCAGCCGAAAAACTGGTCCTGGGACCGTCCAGCACTCCTCCTACCACTGAACCTTAGGGTCACAGAAATTGGCAAAGATGGATTGGAGGGTGCGGAAGGAGAAGGGAGCTGGAAGGAGCCGAGAAAGAAAAAGGGGTTCCGGAGAGGGGCGACCGAGAGGAATTGAGCGAAGATGGTTTGCAAAGTGAGAAGGAGAAGGGAACAGGGAGGAACAGAAAAGGATTTGGAGAGGTGGCAGCAGAAAGAACTAAATGAACTGACCGCAGCGCCAGTTTATCTCAGCCCAGGGCGGCCGCTGCGAGCCAACCACTCCGCTGCAGATCGCCTCACAGGTCCGGCCGCTGCAAGGCAACTGCCCCACTACAGATGGCGCCCGGCTGCCTATCCGATCGATGAACTCAGCAAAAGATCTCCCCTCCAGATCGATGCGCCCGCTGGATCCCATCGTTGAACGTTAAGGGTGTGTTTGGTTCCAGTCATGAGATGGAACGGTATGGGTCCGACCTGCCCCAGGGCCTCGCTCGTGCGTTTGGTTTGTATAAATGGAACGAAACCGAGTCGTACCCACCAAGCGAATATTCTGCCAATATCCGGAACGCGCTGAGACCTCCAAATCGGAGTAACCACGGGGAACCGGTCGTCCCTCTTTCCTCTCCTCCCCCGATACCCCATCGAGTCCTTTCTCAACGTCTCCACCCACTCGTCTCCCCCTCACCTGATCTGTGCCGCCGGCGAACTCCTGTTGATCTGCGCTGCCGGGGACCTCCTCACCAGATCTGTGCCACCGGCGAACTCCTGTTGATCTGCGCTGCCGGCGACCTCCTCTCGATCTGTGCCACCGGCGAACTCCTGTTGATCTAAGCGTTCGGGGACCTCCTCTTGGTCTGGCCGCCGGCAACTCGTCTCTTCCTCTCTCGTGCGGCGGATCGAGCGGCTGGGTGGCAGCAGTTTTGCAACGGGGCGGCGGGATAGGTGCTAACAGCAGCGGCATCGTCTCCTCTGAAGATACGACCTCGGTTCCTCTCCCTTGTGTCAGCTTCTCCCCATTTTCCTGTTCAGCCGAGAGACAGAGATATCTGATGTTTCGTTGCTGTTAGCACGAGACAGAGAGACAGGAATATTGAGATATGCGATGTTCGTTGCTCTTTCCACTTTTTGATTAAAGTTTCTTGTTGTATGCTATCCAAATTAGTGTGTTATTTTTGATTTTTAATCGAACTGCTGTTGTACAGCCTATCTTTGCAAAATATGCTGCTGATGTACAGTCTATCTTTGCAATATATGTTGTTGTCTAATCTATGTGTTATTCTTGTCAATATATAATTGTCATTCAGCTTCTCCCCATTCTTGTCAATATATGTTGTTGTCTAATCTATGTTGTTCGTCTTGAAAATGAAAATGAAATTTTGTCATAATTTTGAATTTTAAGTTGTTTCAATTTTCATTCCACCTCTCGAACCAAACACCGGAACGGAACCAATCCGTTCTACCTTTTTGCTGCTACCAAACACCGGAATGGAACCGGCCCGTTCCTCTGGAATGGAACCATTCCATTCCATTACACTTGGTTCCACAACCAAACACACCCTAACAGGATGGAGGGGGGAAAGAGGAAGAAGCAGGGAGAAGCAGAGGAGGAGATGGAGATCTGGAGAGGAGGCTACGGAGAGGATCCACCGGTAATCAAATCTGGGAAGAGATTTGATAGGAAGAAGCATGGGAGGAAGAAATCGGCATAACGCTAGTCTACGGCAAGTCGCCAAGTCCGAAACGCATCTCGACACGATCAGTGATCAACGGCATGCTTCGTCTTGGCAAGCATGTCCGTCTTCCTCCCATGTTGCACCGGGGCGGGGGCCGAGGATCCCAGCCGGGACGGGGGCCCGCGGCACGGGCATCGTGTACGCATGAACCACCCCCGTGCAGGGGTTTGTCGCGACGGCCCAGGGGGCCGGGGGCAGCCGCTGCTGCGGCTGGCGTCGCCCTCCCCCTCCCACCCCGCGTCGTGCTGCTGCTGCTTATTGCCGCGGCGCCCCCCGCGGCGACGATCGGGGGCAGGAGGCGGCGGCTGGTAGACGGGCGCCGGTGGCGCCTGGAAGTATGACGCCGGCTGCGGCGGCTAAGGCCGCGGCAGCTGCGGTGCGGTGGGAGGAGCGACGCGGGAGGTGCCCGCCGCGAGAGCCGTGTGCGTGGCCCAGGACTTCACCATCTTCATCCTCCTCTCCTCCAACCGAAGATAAGCCACAACCCGAGGAAAGGTCGGGTCCAGGAGGAACGTGAGGTTGGAGGCCACGTTGCCGAACTCCTCGTTCAGGCCGGCGGTGAGCATGCTGAGAAGGAGGTCGTCGGAGACCCGCTCCCCGAGGTCGGGGAGTTCGTCAGCGAGCTTCTTGAGGCGCATGCAATAGTCGTCAATGGACGAGTCAAGCTGATGGCACCCAAAAAATTCCTGCTGAAGAAAGACGCGGCGCTGGAGGGCGTTGTCGAGGTCGAGCCCGTTCAGCTTCGCCCACACCATCTGCGCGTCGTCAGTGTCGCAAACGATGGTGTGGAAGATGTCCTTGGAGATGGTTTGGTACAGCCAGCGAGTGATGGTGGCGTCGATGGTCAGCCAGTTGTCATCCGCGTACATGAGACCGGATTCAATGGAGCCATCAACGTGATCGATGATGTGGTACTCGCGGAAGACGAGGGAGAAGTAGGTTTTCCAGGCGTAATAGGTGGAGGTGGCGTAGTCGAGCACGACGGGGACGCGGGCAAAGATGTCCAGATCGCGGACGACCTCTACGGGAGGAGGGGACGGACCCTCGAAGGGGTTGAAGGGGTGGGAAGCGGCGGAGTGAGGAGAGGCCATGGGCGCAGGGGCGACCGAGGGAAGGGGTGGCGGCGCGGGTGGTGGTGAGGGCGATCGGGAGGGAGGCGGCCCGGGAGGGAGGCGGCTCAGGTAGAGGGAGGCGGCTCGGGAGGGAGGGAGAGAGGGATCGGGGTGGGGAGGCGCGCGCGGCGGCGGCGGCTAGGAGCGGAAGCTAGGGTTGGATCGGAAAAAACTGATACCATGTTGAAGGCAATGCAACTCTCCATGTATTGATCGGGTGCACGGTGCACGTATATATGGGTACAAGGGCAACCCTCAGCCTCATCTATACAAGGAAACTAGAGGCGGGGCCGGTAGGAGATTATCCTAACAGATACATGCACAGATATGTTCAACAGCTAGGGATACCACACCCCTCTAGGGCGTGTTTGGTTGCCGTCGGCTATAGTATCTGCGTTGTATACCCTTCTCCACTCAGCCTGCTCTAAAAAAACAGCCTGATATGTGACATCTGCAAGTTGTTTGGTTGCCTGCATATGAACTTCCTGCATTAGGGGATCAACTTCGGCACATTGTTTGGTTGCCCGCATTGTCTCGGTGCATACAACTACACGTTATTTGGTTGCCTGCATGGGGTATGATTAAGAGCTAGCACTTGCACTTAGCACACAGGATTAAGAACTAGCAAAGAAAGGGGCGAAGAAACGCAGTGTGCGCCGGACCATGGCGACTGCGGCGGATAGTGGTTGTGGCGCCGTGTCCGACATGACGAGCATGGAGTCGTGGGCGAGCGACCCCGTCGGCGGCACGGCGAGCGACACCGTCGGCGAACTAGTTGCGGTGCTTGCGCAAAGACAGTCGACAAAGGAGGAAAATGTTGTGCTCACACCATGGTATCGTCAGTGCAGTGGATGAGAGAGGAGGCCGAGATGATCGACGGTGGAAACGACTCAAATGTAGTGGGGCGAGAGAGAGGAGGCCAAGATGATTGACCCCGTCGACGGCGCGGCGAACTGCAGTGTGAGCGCAATTGCAGCGTCAGTGCAGTAAGATGACAACGGAGAGTAGGCCGAGATGAGCGACGCCGAAAATGACTCTAGTGTACTAGGACGTGGGCAAGGAGATCAAGGGGAAGGGCTTCGACGTCAAGAGGGACGAATAAGAGGGCTCTGAGGAGAGGACAGAGGAGCTCGACATGGCGGCGTCAGTGCAGTAGATTGCTGTTCAAAGAGAGATGAAGTTACAATCATCGAAACCAAAAACTTACAACACGAATTTTGTGAGGAACTGCGAGATTAGGCTGCTGGTCAAAGAAAAATTCAAATGATCAATCGTGCGCGACGAATCTGACAAAATTCGTCCAAAATAACTCCAAACGGGAACACGAAATTAAAAACTTACAGCCAATGAAACTATGAACCGATCGCCTGAATGGAACCGTAGAATCGAGGTGCATCTTTTTCGTGTAAAGTTTACCTCGAATCGAAGCACCGTTTTGTAGATCAGAGGGACACGAAAAAGAGAAGATTAGACAGAAGCTTAATGGAGGTTGAAGAAGACCTCACCTAATCACCTCACATCCCCCGTCTCCACTGGTGCAAGAGCCCGCTCGCTTGCGCTCGTCTTTGTTTGGCTTGCAAGAAACTATCGATCTGAGCGTTTTTAGTGAGACAGGCTCATAGGTGCTTTAAGTTCCGTGCAATGCAAACCCAACAGGGTAACCAAACTGATAGGATTCTTCCCGCCCGACCTTGGGTCTCATGCAGGCCCCTAACCATTCAACCACACACCCGTTGGTTCGCGGGAAGTTTCTTTTCCATTAGCTTTCACATTTTTGTATGGTGATGGTTACCTGGCACATATTCCCTCCGTTCCGAATTACTACTTGTTTTGGATTTGTCTAGATATAGATGTATCTAGACTCATTTTAATGCTAGATATATCTGTATCTAGACAAATCTAAGACAAGTAATTCGGAATGGAGGAGTACAACGCACGGGCAACTCCACTCCACCATGTCGTGTCACCACGGCCGCAATTAACAACTCATCCGTACAATATCTCTATAAGGGAAAGGAAACCCACCAATTCAGCAGCCGTGCCGTCAGCCTTCCCATCCTTTTCTAATTTCTAGTACCTCCTGCTTAGACTCCTAGCTAGAGCCATCAAATGGTTTCCTCAATGGAGCACGTGGGAGTACACTTTTTTTTTTGGGGCAAGGGAGTACACTTTTTTAAAATGGCAAGAATGAAAATAAAATGCCCTCATATTCACTGACAGGCGAGCCGGGATTAAACAATCCGGTGTGTGAGGGGAGCTTACAGCGGGTTAACTTCCAAAAAATCGTTGGATGATAACGAGTGAGGCATAGCTTGAAATTGCCAGGATGGAGACGTTTTTGTTACTATACTTTGGTCTCGCGAGCTCCTGTGCATGCACCTCGAGGCGGCTTTGGGGTTTAATCATTTGATGCACGCTAGAGATTGGGACGAGTGGTGAATCCATGGCCGCCCGGCTAATTGCTTTTTCCTTGACGCTAAGAGCAATTTTAATAGGGCGACGCATTTCATCCGTTTGGATCATCCGGACATAAAAGTTGGCCCAATAGGGCGATCCAAACGAACACTCCTGTTGTTCGTTTTGTGTCCGTCCCAACTCAAACTGGACGCCTTGGGGCTAGCCGTTACAAAAAAGTCTAAATCGCGTATTGACAGTGTATCTGACTGACAGGGCCTGCATGTCAGGTGCCTATGTGGCATGTTTTTTTTGCAAAAAACACCCTAACTTTATATTTAATCACATAAATGCCCACACGGAAAAGAGGCTACCGGGAGGGGTTTTGTTTTCCACGGACTAGTTTGAAAGTTTCCGGCGAATTAAATAAATAAATATAACAGAAACGAAAAAACACGCCACGGTTGGATTCGAACCCGCGACCTATCATCAAAGCGATGCGCGCGCTAGCCAAAACGCCACAGCATAGATATCGATGAGAGGCAGGCGAGACGCTTATTATACTCAATTGCATACGCTGGGCCGGCGGCTGGGCCAAGCGAGGTTCTGTCACGAAACGGGCAGGCACACTAGTGTCCCTCAACCAGTTTTCTTTCTGCTTATTTTTCCTTTTAACGGGTTTTCCGGTTTTACCTGTTTCTTTCTTTTTTCTTTCCCTTGTTTTGTTTCTATTTCTGTTTCTGTTTATTTTATTTTACCCTTTTTCGTTTTTAGTTTTGTACTTTGTTTTCAAGAAAATGTTTTGAAATCCCAAATTTTGATCATGATTTCGAAACAGTTCATGGTTTTCAAATTTTGTTCACATTTTAAAAAATTTGGTCACAATTCAAAAAAATATATCAGTATAGATCACAAAAATGTTCAATGACTATAAAAATACAGTTCAGTGTACGTCACCAAAATGTTCAAGGTGTAATTAAAAGTTGTTCAGCATACATAAAGAATGTTCAATGTATATGTAAAAATGATTCATCGTATATCACAAAAAATGTTCAATGTGTATTTAATTATTGTTCAGCATAGTTCACAAAATGTTTATTGTGTAATTAAAATTTGTTTATCGTACATTAAAAAATGTTCAAATTATATTAAAAATATACAACGGTCTAAATTTCGACTCTTTTTTGTCTAGCGTTGCCTTTAGTTCTTAAATGTTCGCGCGGCCAAAAATAACATTTACACTCATTAGCTCGACTAGCAAATAACTGTTCCATTCGATCGTCTAGTCTCAAGTTCGAATCCATTTTTTTTGGAATTTCAGTTCCGATTCTGTAAGACGCAACGAGTGGGCTGGCCTGTTTAACGACTCGGTAAGCCGAACTACCGGCCCAACGTTCCGTACCGTGTATAAAAGAATTGTCGCCTGCTTTCTGTCGTGGGTGTCGCCCTGCCTTCGTGGCTAGCGCGCGCAGCTGCAGAACCGCAGGTCGCGGTTCCAATCATCCCGACGCCTCATTTTTCGTTTCTGTTATTTATTTGTTCAAACTAGTCCGTAGGAAACTAAATCCTCTCAGCGGCCTTTTTTCCCGCGAAATAATGGGCATTATGTGATTACATATAAAACTAGGGGGTATTCTACAAAAAATGCCACATAGGCACCCGACAAGCGGGCCCCGTCGGTCAGATACACTGTCAATACATGTTTATACGCGATTTAGACCTTTTTATAACCGCTAGCCCCAAACTTAATACTGACATGTAAAAATTACAAAAAGTGGTACTAATCTATATGTAATACCTCAATTGTGATACTTCTGTACAATTAACTCGGCAACCATGATCGTATGTCCACCCGGAACAAGGCCGTACGTAGTAGGTCACGCTATGTGTCGCCGTCAGCGCCATTAACGCGGCGCCGTAGGACCGGACGGCCTATAGGAGGTGGGGGATACTGGGCGAGATGGCCGCATGTACGCGCGCGCAGTGCCACAGTGCGATGTGACCACAGGCCGGTGCGGTGTCGTGTACTGTGCGCCGTGCTATTTTTTATTATTTCTTTTCGAAAACCGCCGTGCTATTTATATCTCTGCTGAAGAGGAGAACGGCGTTAGAGCTCATTTTTAAAATAAAAAAAATCAAAATATATTTAGAAGTTTTAAAAAATGTCATCTTCCTTGCTACAAACACATATGCATATTGTTCAATTCAAGTATGTATGAAATTTCATCAACTAAGTTGATTATTTGCATGCTACACAATAAAGACAAATACCTGGCCCAAATACAACCAGTAAAAAGCCCATTTTAACATATGTATTTGTCTTTTTTTGTGTACATCACGTATGAAATTTTGTACGTATATTATATAAATATATGTATACATGATACTTTTTTCAGATTCTTTTGAGACGTGGAAAAAGTCTTTTCGTTGAAAGAAAAATAAAGAGCTCAATGGAGCTCGGCCTCTGCAGAAACTTTTCACGCTTAAGAGCCCCTTTCACACGCGCCGCTATATTATTTGCGCTTCGTAGCTTTATTTTTTTCATGCCCAGAACAACCGGTTCTGGCCGGAGCCTCCTTCATCCTATGAGCTATTTATAGCTCTCTTCGCCCACACACACACGAAGAGACTCCGAATTTAGAATCCATGCTTTAAACTAATAAAGTGCCATCAAGTTTTTAAATGTTTACAAAAAATCACAAATTTTGAAATTTTGAAAATATTCCTAAATTCTAAAAATATTCAGGAACTAAAATAAATCACAATACCGGAAATTTTTCATGAATTTGAAAAATGTTCGCCAACTCCAAACTTATTGATGAATTCAAAATAATGTTGGTGAATTCGTAAGATATTCACAATTTTGAAAAAATGTTCGTGAATTTGAAATGTTTGTGTATTAAAAAATGTTCCCAAATTTTAAAAAAAATCAGCTAATTCAAAACATCTTCATGAAGTTGTAATAAAACATGAATTCAACAACATTTGTGAATTTGAAAAATGTTCGTGATTTCAAAAATTGTTTGTGAATTTGAAAAAATGTACATGAATTTTTGAAATATTTGCAAATTAAAAAAAGATTTCTTACTTTTAAAATGGAAAATAAAAAGGGGAAAGTGAAAAATAAAAATAGAAAAAATAACACTGAAAAGACCCAAAAACACATGCCAAAAAAATTCAGGGAAGGTTCTTGAACTGAACCTTTCCACCATGGTTGCAAACAAACACTGCAACCGCAAATTTGGTTGGCCTGTTATATCAGCACCACTCTTGTCAAGGTGTGTGATTGCGCAGTATCCCGCGCATGACACAGGGAATAGGATCCACCCACACTCAAAACTTAAAAAATAGCCTTTTGTAGACTCGTTTTTTTCTTTCATCTAGAGCACATGGAACGTTATTACTTCATTAAAAGTTACATACAAATAGAATACACAAGCATGTTTTGTAAAACAATCACCTTTTCTTTTCAGATTTAACTACTCATCCGCGTACACACATTAGCTTGGGAGTCAAAACTTCTTCCCCTGGATGTGAAAACGAATCTCTGACTGAGGACCATGTCCAAGAGACATTCTCAACAAGGACATGAATCCGTTGGCAGAGCAATCACTCATGGCGGTTGTTAAGTAATCCTTAATGGTACGGCGTCCGAAGAGAGGTGTGAATCCAGTACACCATGTATACAATTGAGTTAGGAGTAATGTGGATTTAAATGAAGTCTATCCTTTGTGTTTTTCTAACAAAACTCTATACTGAAATTATATGCTCACGAAAGTAAAATTTATTATCTGGGAGAGGCATGTGAAAGAGGGGATCACTATAGTAAAATCTTCACTTGCAATACTATGACACTGCCCTTTTATTTACTAATAGGTATTCCAATTGATGTCAAAATATTGAGTAATGTTTAGCGGGAGCCAATGCATGACCATGCAGCATGAGTGGTGAGCTATCTTTAAAAAATGAACAAAAAAAGGAGCCAATACAGGAAGGGTGGATAACAAGCTTTTAGGAGGGAAAGGTAATATCATATCTGCCAGAGGCAGGGTTCTGCTTACTAACACTTGCATGAGTAGTGTGTACCATTGTAGATGTTCTCATTCCTAGAAGCATCAAAAGGAGTGAGTGTAGACCAAGAAGGCTAGTGCAAGATAAAAAGGAACTGTCCTTTGCAAACAAAGATAAAAGGAAGTATCATCGGTTTAACAAGCCTATATTTTATTTGCCAAAGGATTATGTGGTGCCTGGAATTCTGGATCTGGACACTCTAAATTACAATCTTATAAGCAAATGGTTGTGAAAAATAAGAAAATACTCAAAACACCTAATAGACTATGCTAACAACAACAAAATACTCGCAAAATCAAGTGTTGCACAGGAAAGAACAAATGCCTCACATTTTCTGGTACATTTTAACTGAGGGAGGGGGAATGGTACTTAATCATATTTTTTTCGAAGATTCATGAGAGAATAATTGGCAATGAACTTAAAACCATGATCTAAAAATATTTCTCTGTGAATGGATCACCATTAGTTAATTAGTTTCCTCGGATATATAAATGTCGTGGTGGGCGCACGGCAGATGCCAAGGGATGGCTAAAGAGAGGAGGAGGCTCGAGGGCGCTGGTGGGCTCCAGAGGCGAGGTTGGCATGAGCGGGCGCGGGACGCCGGACATACCCTGGTTTGGGGCTCTCCGGAGAGATAATACCCTTAGTCCTGCCGAGTGTAGTTTGATGTTCGATAGTACAATGCCGCTCCTGGAGCTGTATGGGAGAGGAAGGGAGCTGGCCAAGGCTTGGGTTGCCCCTTCTCTCTGGGTGGCTGTTTCGGTGGCTAGTTGCTTACTTGTTCCAGTTCTCTACATACATCACATGCCCGTATATGCGTGGGCTCCTGGGGGGTTTTATAGACCAATCCCCTAGGGATACAATGGTAATATTGTGAGTCGGTGGGTCCGGGTTGTTGGCGTCCGGGAACCCGGGCTGGGTCCCGCCGGGGGCTTGTGGTTCGCTGGGTTCCCCTAGGTGTGGGCCCCGCATGCCTAGGGGGACTGTGCGTCGTGTTGTCATTCATCAGGGTGTGGCCGAGTCGAGTCGTGTACAGTGATGCCCCGTCAGGTCGCCGCTTGCTGTCGTCAGCGGCGAGGGCGGGGCACTGTTGCCACGCCAGCCTTGGTCAGCGGGCAGGTGAGGGGCACTGTTGCCACGCTCCGGCTGACCATAGGCATGGGTGGGGGCACTATTGTCTTGGTCATCGGCGATTGAAGCCTCGTCCCATCTATGGCCTGGATGGGACGGGAGCTGGCCCGTGGCTGGATTGCGGAGTACGCCACGGGTGGGGCCGGCTTGTTGGGGAAGCCTTGGTTGCGCCGGGTTTGGCTGTCTCGTGCCAGTTGTTGAGGCCGGGTCGACGT
Organism: Triticum aestivum; assembly: GCF_018294505.1. Taxonomy (NCBI): domain Eukaryota; kingdom Viridiplantae; phylum Streptophyta; class Magnoliopsida; order Poales; family Poaceae; genus Triticum; species Triticum aestivum. Next base: position 617,532,979 of record NC_057804.1, on the reverse strand, counting down.
GCCTTGCCTGGTCGGAGAGCTTGGCTGGGTTGCGGGCCTTGCCGGGTCAAGCGACCCAACTAGGCGCGTGCCGGTTTGAGGGGCGATGCGGGCCCTACTATTTTTGAAAAGAATCCGGGTTCCGTTGCCTGCCCGGGGTTCATCCCCCCGACAGTAGTCCCCGAAGCTGTGAAGGTCCGCCATCTTCGGATGAGTGGGCCGGTTTTTGCGAGCATCGGGTCCGGCAGCACCCATTTTGTGCCGGTTTTCTCAGAAACCGGATCACGACACCTCGGTGGTGGCGGGAACCGAGGAGTCCGTCGAATCTTGGGCAATCCCTCAGTTTTCGTGCGGGCGCCACGTGGTGCCTGGGAGTCGGAGGGGCCTGACGGGCCCCGCGTGTGACGCGACTGGGCGACGGGTTGGGGCCCGCCGCCGCGCGCCCTTGGCCCATGCCGCACGGATTTATTGCGGCGTCCGGGGGCCGGTTGCCCTTCCTCGGACAGTTACTACGTGTGTATGTGCACACTGATTGCGGGGTAGTGGAAAGGGTGCGTGCAGACGATCCCACCCCCCCCCCACGTTTAAACCGAGGGCTATAAGTTGGGGTGGGGGGGGGGGGCGGCAGCGGACATCATTCTCGCCGGCGCCTTCCTGCCCCTTGCCGTCGCCCTACTCTTTGCAACCGACGCACAACGGCTCTTGCTGCCCCGAGCAGAACTTCTCCGTCGTCCATCTTCTTTCTTCTTCTTCCGCTCATGGCCCTGCCGTCGGGCTCTTGGATGGGCTCGAATGTCACTGTCAAGGACATCGCCCATCTTCGAGCGTCGCGGCGCTTGCCGCGGGAGACAGATGTCGCTGTTCGTCTGCCGCGCGGCGAGCACAGGCCGCAGCCCGAGGAGTCGGAGCGCGTGGTCTTCCTCACGCACTTCGAGCGCGGGTTCGGGCTGCCGGCGAGCGCCTTCTTCCGCACATTCATGGAGTTCTTCGGGCTTCAGCCGCATCATCTTAGCGCCGGCGCCATTGTCCAGCTCTCCGGCTTCGTCACCCTCTGCGAGGGGTACCTGGGGGTCCAGCCCATGATCAACCTCTGGGCGCGCTTCTTCTCCCTGAAGCATCAGAGCCCGTCGGTTGGAGAGTTCACCGACTGTGGCGCCGCCGTCATCTCGAAGCGGTCGGGGGCGGACTTCCCCAAGATCCCGCTCGAGGATTCTGCCAAGAAACGGCAGAACTCCTTCTTCTACGTCCGCAACCTGGGTGCGGACCGCATCAACCTTCCGCCCTTCGCCATCGCGCCGCCACGGGCGAAGATGAACTAGGGTTACTCGCTCAAGCGCCCGTCGCAGGAGATTCTCAATCTCTGCGAGCGGGTGATGGTGATGAGGACGCGGGAGGGGATCTCCGGCAACGACCTCATCGCCGCATTCATCATGCGCCGGGTCCTCCCGCTGCAGAGGCGCTCCTGCCTTATTGGCGAGATCGTGGGCCATCAAGACCCCAACCGCATGGGGTCGGCGTGGCTGTCGGTGGAGCAGATCGCGTGCCACGTGAATGACATCTCCAAGGCCAACCTTGGGGAGGACCGGCGGTTCGGCAATGTGCCGTACAGCGAGTCGAACCCGACGCCGCAGGTGAGTGTCTAGTCGCCTTACTTTGCTGCTGCGCACCTTCTCGTTTGTCCTGATGCGACGCGGGAGGTGCTTCTAAACGCGAGCCGGCATCCTTACGCCCGGGCTCCGTCGCAGGTGGTGCCGATGGCACCAGAGGGGCCCACAGCATGAGGCGGGGAAGGGGAAGCCGAAGCCGATGCCAACGTTGGGCGTCGCGCGGGTAAGTCTTGTATTTTTCTTCATGTATCTTGAGTTGTTGACCGAGGTACGGTATGGGCGACGTTGACGCTGGTTGTTGGAGCAGCGGCGTTGGGCGGGGGAGGCGGCGATGTGGGCGGAGCCGGGTCGTCGCGTGGGACGGCGCCGAGCCGCCTGCACAGGAAGGACAGCGTCGCGTCGCGGCTCCGGGCCCCGAAGCGCACGGCGGACCCGGCCGAGGCCGGGAGGCCGACTAAGAGGAGGCGTGGTGGGAGGCCAACTCCGGTCCCAGTCCTGTCGAGGTAAGCTTTATCTCTTGTGCGCGTCCGGAGTTGTCACGGCGGCCTTGTTTCTTTTTGCTCATTCTGTCTTCTTCTTCTTTAGGTCGCCAATCGCGTTGGCGAGGGCGGCGGTGGACGCCGCGGCCGCCGAAGGGACCGCGTTCCGCAGGAGCCGGTCCGACCTCGTCGACCAGGGCGAGGTGGAGGGGTGGGCCGACTCGGACCTCAGCCTGGACCCGAACGATGCTGAGGACTTGGCCTGGCGTGACATGAACATGGCCGAGGTGGAGCTGGAGGCGGCGTCGGTCCAGGCTTGGACCGACGCGGCGGCGGCATGGGCGCGAGCCGGCACAGAGCCGGCTTGGCGCGACATGCCGCAGGGCACGGTAGTGGCGGCGACGGTCTTTGAGCCGTCGTCGGTGAGGGAGCGCGACCGCGAGGGCTAGGCTGAGGTGGTAGTCCTTGACCGGGAGGTCGTGGACGTTGAGGATGACACCCCACCGCGGGTCGACGTTGTCGAGCGAGCGGGGGCTGATGGTGGTAGAGGCGGCACCGTCTTGGAGGAGGCGCTTTGGATGGTGGCGCACGAGGCGCCGCCGATGCTGGAGGAGGCACCGCGAGGCGCCGCCGGATCAGAGGTGGCGACGTAGGGAGTCCCGGTGTCCGGGTCGCTGACGGCGCCGGAGCGGGCGTCAGAGGAGGTGCCGGCCGCGTCGGGGGCGGCCAGTAGGGAGCCCACCTTGGCAATCTGGCAGGGAGGACGCCGGGCTGCCGCACCGCAGCCGCCACGGACCGGGGGCGCTGTGCTCTTCGGGCCTCAGACCCAGGAGGAGGCGGTGATGGACACCGTTAGCCTCCGCCTGCGCGGCCGGACGGACCGGCTCGAGGCCTTTGCCCAGGCCGAGGTGGAGCGGACGCGTGACCTGGAGCGCACCGTTCTAGTAATTTTCTTCTTTTTCATGATTTCTCCTTTGTGGGGGCGCGCTAGCGCACCCACTGGGTGTATCCCCCGAGATTCGGGCCAACTACGCAGTAGTTGGGTCGAATCTTTGGAGCGTTGACCTTGTATTGATTTCTGCTCTCTTCAGCAACTCGACGCCTACCGGGTCGGCGCCTTCAACTGTCTCCTGGGCAAGTACCGGGAGCTCAAGGAGCAGCTTGCCGCCAAGGAGGAGGAGCTTCGCGTCGGCGCAGGTATCTTCGTGCTCTCTTCTAGTGGGGGTGTGCAAGCACACCCACTGGGTGTAGCCCCCGAGATTCAGACCAACTGTGTAACAGTTGGGCAAAATCTTAAGTCTTGCTTTCTTGTTTGCTGAACTCTTCTTTTTCGCAGCCGAGGTGCTGTCCTAGCGGACTCGTCTGCTCCAGGATGGTCACCACTATGACCGGCTTGTTATCGACACCGGCCGCCTTGGCGTCGAGGCGGCGAAGGTGAGGGTGGAGGAGGCCGCGGCCCGGCGATCTCTCGACGAGGCCAACCAGCTGCACGAGTAGCTGACGGGTCACAAGAGCCGCCTCGAGGCCGAGGTGGAACTCCTTAAGGCGGAAGCCGCCATGGCGGCAGAGGCGCGGTAGGCCCTGGTCAAGGCGGACCAGCAGCGCGTTCCGCCTTAAGGCGGTGGAGGCGCGACATACCCTGGTCGAGGCAGACCAGCAACGCGTTCCGCCTTAAGGCGGTGGAGGCGCGGCAGGCCCTAGTCGAGGCGGACCAGCAGCGCGGCCGGCTAGCCGACGACAAGGGCCGGCTCCAGGCCGAGGTGGGTTGCCTGCGGGAGCAGGCTACCGTGGCTGAGGAGGCCCGGCAGGACGAGGCCTGTCGCCGCGAGGTGGCCGAGAAGGTTGCCGACGACAAGGACGCCAAACTGAAGGCGGCCCTGGCCAGGGCGGCTGATCTGGAGAAGGCACTCCAGGAGCGCGACTGCGCCTTTGAACGGGAGCGGCGTGGTACGTTGCTCGAAGCGCAACACCTGGAAGAGTCCTTCTCCAGTAAGCGCTTTTCTTGTGTATGGCCGGGTCGGGGTTTGGTCTTTCATCCTTGTTCTTCTTCTTCTTATATGCTTCGTCTTTTGTGTCAGGGACCTTCCCGAAGACGCAACGGCTGGCGGAGGAAGCCGGCCGCTTTCAGCACGACCCGACCGGAGCCGTTGGATCCGGAACAGACCCGTGGGTGGCGTGGACCTTCCCGGAGATCATCGCCGCTGCTGAGGCCCGCCTGCGGATCTTGGGGACGCAGATGGAGTGGTTCTCCCAGGCCGGAACCGCGATGACAGCGGGCCTCTGGCCGGACTCCGTCCAGCCGAGCAGCTTTACGCGCCTGGCATGTTGGTTGGAGATGGGTCCGGACCGTCTTGGTGAGTGGCGCGTCTCCGCCGCTCGTGCCGGCGCTGAGATGGCGCTCCGGTTCGCGCTGTCTTGGCATCCGGACCTTCAGCTCGACGCGCTGATGGGCCAGCGGGCCGGCTCGAAGCAGTTGCTGCAGGAGCAAGCCGGCCGGATTGCGTCCCAGGCTAGCTACATCGCCGAGTTTGCCTTCCACGACGAGTTCCATCCGGAGCGGACGAAAGACGGCAGGGTCGTGGATGGCAACGACTACGGCTTGCTTCTCCATGATCTGGAGGGGAGATCGGAGGAGACGGGCGTTTACCGCAACGAGGATGCCGAGGGAGACACCGGTGCCTCGCTGGACCCGGAGGCCGCCAGGGGAGAGCCGTCGACGCCGCGACGCGGTGCTGGAGATGCCTGGACATTCTTAGTAGAATCTGTTAAGTAGCAGGTCCACCCACCCACTGGGGGTTTTAGGGTGTAATGAACTCAGGCCGTGGGCCTTCTAAATATTTATGTGTAAATGTCATGAGTGTTTTCGCTTTTGCCGTCCGTTTTGTGGACCGTTTTCTTGCGTTTCTCCTTTCTCAAACCTCCCCCCCCCGAGTTAGACGGCCGAGGCTCCGGTCCGTGACAAGGAGTTTGGTTCTTCTAGAGGAGCGTGCAGGACTTGGGCCCTTCAAAACGTTGAGCGCGAGCGGAACACCCACTGGGCCAGCTTGCGGCAACCCGGCGAAACCGGTTGGTGAGCAGCCGGTCGTGCGGCTGTTTAGTTTCTGTGTGACGGGCCGGGTTAATCGACCCGGCGGCCTTTGACTTGGCGTTTTAAGCATGATGGAGCTTTGGCCCGTTGTGCTTGCCGGCCGACAGCCGAAGCCGGATCTGTGGCTTTTAGGCGAAGTGGGGGACCGCGGCAACCTTACTGTATCAGGAATCACCAAGTAAGGCGGTGGGGTGGCGATCGAGCCGGCCAGCCCCCGAGTCCCTGGGTCGAGTGATACGTCTCCAATGTATCTACTTTTCCAAACACTTTTGCCCAAGTTGCATGATTTGAATCAAACTAACCCGGACTGACGTTGTTTTCAGCAGAACTACCATGATGTTGTTTTATGTGTAGAAAAGAAAAGTTCTCGGAATGTCCTGGAAATCCACGGAGGCACTTTTCAGATTTAATTAGAATTTTTGGTGAAAGAATCAAGGTCAGGGGGCCCACGGGCTGTCCACGAGACAGGGGCCCCCCCTAGGGGCGCGCCCTCCTATCTCGTGGCCCCCCCGGACCTCCTCCGACCTCAACTCCAACTCCATATATACCGTCTCGAGGAGAAAAAAATCAAGGAGAAAGTTTCATCGCGTTTCACGACACAGAGACGCCGCCAAGCCCTAATCTCTCTCGGGAGGGCTGATCTGGAGTCCGTTCGGGGCTCCGGAGAGGGGGATTCGTCGCCGTCGTCATCATCAACCATCCTCCATCACCAATTTCATGATGCTCACTGCCGTGTGTGAGTAATTCCATCGTAGGCTTGCTGGACGGTGATGGGTTGGATGAGATTTACCATGTAATCAAGTTAGTTTTGTTAGGGTTTGATCCCTACACTACTAGGAAAAGGCCTACTAATGGCACACTAGTTTTGCCTACTAATGGCGCATTACCAGTGCGCCATTAGTATCACGCCACTAGTATTTTTTACTAATGGCGCACCACTGGTGCGCCATTAGTATCTGGTATACTAATGGCACACCATGCAGTGCGCCATTAGTTTTGCCCACAGTGCACCACTAGTGTATTCTATACTAATGGCGCACCACATGGTAGTGCGCCATTAGTAACAATTTTTTTTAATTTTTTTCCTTCTTAATCTCAGGTCACTATTTCACCTATGAGATATCCAACACATATATATACAACAAGCATCCATATAACAATCATAGCCAACACACAAGTTCCATCATATATACATACATAGCCAACACACAAGTTCCATCATATATACATACATAGCCAACACATAGTTCCATTGTTACATATTACGAAAGTTTCACATTGTTCATCCAACATCGTTATCCATCAATTCACAAAAGTTTCACATTGATACAAAATAAAAACACAAATGGAAAAGAAGCACTCCATCCATGCAAGCTTCCGTGAATTAAATCAAATCTGCAAAATGATAAACAAGAAGTTAGAAGAAGAAAAAGAAGAAGACTAGAAGAATACTAGAAGAAGAATAAGAAGAACACTAGAAGAAGAATAAGAAGAATTTTGGAAAAGAAGAAGAATAAGAAGAAGACTATAAGCTTATTATGTAAACTTGATCATTTTGTGCTAACATAAGTTATTTTGGAGCTAACCTATAGGAAACTAAGCATATAAGCTCTAAGTTTGTATATTAGAGCCAACTTAGGTAAAATGAAGCTAACCTATGTCATTTTGGAAAAGAAGAAGAATAAGAAAAAGACTATAAGCTTATTATGTAAACTTGATCATTTTGTGCTAACATAAGTTATTTTGGAGCTAACCTATAGGAAACTAAGCATATAAGCTCTAAGTTTGTATATTAGAGCCAACTTAGGTAAAATGAAGCTAACCTATGTCATTTTGGAAAAGAAGAAGAATAAGAAAAAGACTATAAGCTTATTATGTAAACTTGATCATTTTGTGCTAACATAAGTTATTTTGGAGCTAACCTATAGGAAACTAAGCATATAAGCTCTAAGTTTGCATATTAGAGCCAACTTAGGTAAAATGAAGCTAACCTATAGGAAACTAAGCCCTGAGTAGATTCCCGGGACCTGAAGGTTGTTCACCCTGCTCATATCAAATATTATGTTGTATTAGCAGCAAGTAGATGTAAACTAACCTATAGCTGGAAACTAAACATATAAATGGTTGAAATACATAATTCTAGCTGTAAACTAACCTATAGCTGGAAGAAACTAACCTAGAAAAAGTGAAACATGGGAGGAACCTGCTGTCAGTTTTAAAGAAGCTGATTTTTTTGAGGGGTAAGAAGGTGAATTGGTCATTCTCCATAGAAATCATACCAATTCTAGCTACATGGGGGAGCTGCTAATTCATCTTCACCAACCAAATTCAGTGAATTAAGCACATAATCCAGTCAAGCTAGCTATCGCTACCAATTGCTGCTACTTCAGTTTTAAGCAAGCATCACTATGGTACTCCAAATCATTAAGTCAAGCTACTACAGTGCAAGCTAGTGCTACTGCATCAATGGCCATGTAATGCTTCTGGGGCCTGAGTGGATATGTTTATATGCAAATTGACCATAAAGCAGTGATCTGCACATTGGTCCACATGTCTGAGTCAACTAACTTGGGACATCTAAGTAGGATCTTCGACACAAACAATACATCCCCCATGTCACTAGGGCCCGAGTGCCATGATTTCAGATCTGAACCTATTATGTTTTCATGAATATATGTGTGTTCTTGATCCTATCTTGCAAGTCTATAGTCACCTATTATGTGTTATGATCCGACAACCTCTAAGTGACAATAATCGGGATACTTCTCGGTGATGACCGTAGTTTGAGGAGTTCATGTATTCACTATGTGTTAATGCTTTGGCCCAGTTCTATATTAAAAGAGGCCTTAATATCCCTTAGTTTCCACTAGGACCCCGCTACCACGGGAGGGTAGGACAAAAGATGTCATGCAAGTTCTTTTCCATAAGCACGTGTGACTATTTACGGAATACATGCCTACATTACATTGATGAATTGGAGCTAGTTCTATATCACCCTATGTTATAACTATTGCATGAGGAATCGCATACGGCATAATTATCCATCATTGATCCATTGCCTACGAGATTTTCACATATTGTTCTTCGCTTATTTACTTTTCCGTTGCTACTGTTACAACTACTACAAAAACCCAAAAACATTTATCTTTTCTGTTGCTAGTATTACCATTACTATCATACCACTCTTGCTACTAAATACTTTGCTGCAGATACTAAGTTATCCAGGTGTGGTTGAATTGACAACTCAACTGCTAATACTCAAGAATATTCTTTGGCTCCCCTTGTGTCGAATCAATAAATTTGGGTTGTACTTCACCCTCGAAAGCTGTTGCGATCCCCTACACTTGTGGGTTATCAAGACTAATTTCTGGCGCCGTTGCCGGGGAGCATCGCTCTATCCTCTAAGTCACTTGGGATTTATATCTGTTGATCACTATGAAGAACTTGAAAGACGCTAAGACCAAGATTTTGCCCTCAACTACGAGGGGAGGTAAGGAACTGCCATCTAGCTCTGCACTAGATTCTCCTTCCGTTATTAGTAGGCTTGCGACACCTAAACCTGCTACTGCTATGAATTCTGATATGTCGCATGTTATTGATGATGCCACTTCTGCTATGCATGATGAAACTACTTCTGTGCGTGATACTACTTTGCCATTAGGTGAATTTCTTGATGAACAACTTGCTAGAGTTAGGGGGAATGAAAATATGGAAGATGCTATTGATGATAGTGATGATGAACGTTCCCCCAATGATTATGTTTTACCTGTTATTCCTAAGGGTTATGTTATGAACAAAGAAGCTGTTGAAGCTATTCTTGCTTGCAATGATAGATCTGATCTTAAGAAATTATTAGCTAAATGGATGCAGCAGTCTCTTAATGCTAGAATGAAACCCGATCCTACTTTTGCTACTTCACCTATCTGTGTTACTGATAAGGATTATGAATTCTCTGTTGATCCTGATATTATTACTTTAGTTGATTCTGATCCTTTTTATGGCCCTGAAACTGTTGTGGCGCATCTTACCAAGTTGAATGATATAGCCACCCTATTTACTCATGATGAGAAGTCTCGCTATTTATATATCCTTAAGATATTTCCGTTCTCATTAAAGGGTGATGCTAAGACTTGGTATAATTCTCTTGCTCCTGGTTGTGTGTGTAATCCCCAGGATATGATTTATTACTTCTCTGCTAAATATTTCCCTGCTCAAAGGAAACAAGCTGCCTTGCGGGAAATATATAATTTTGTGCAAACCAAAGAAGAGAGTCTCCCACAAGCTTGGGGGAGGCTTCTCCGGTTGCTTTATGCTTTGCCTGATCATTCTCTTAAGAAAAACGAAATACTTGATATCTTTTATAATGGACTAACCGATGCTTCCAAGGATCACTTGGATAGTTGTGCTGGTTGTGTTTTCAGGGAAAGAACAGTCGACGAAGCTGAAATACTATTGAATAATATGTTGACTAATGAAAATAATTGGACTCTTCCCGAGCCAGTTCCTGAAGTAATTCCTGAACCAATTGAGCCAACTCCTGAGCCTATTCCTAAACCCACTCCAAAAAAGAGAGGTGTTTTATTTCTCAGTCCTGAAGATATGCAAGAGGCAAAGAAATCAATGAAAGAAAAAGGTATTAAAGCTGAAGATGTTAAGAATTTACGTCCTATTGAAGAAATACATGGTCTGAATATACCGCCTGAAGAACCACATTGTCTTGATAACCCGACACAGGTAGTAAAGGTAAATTCTCTCTATAGATATGATAAAGTTGAAATACCATCTACTAAATTTCATAGCCCATGCTTAGATGAATTTGATGACTTTATGGCTAGACAAGAAAGTTTTAATGCTTATGTCGGTAGAGAGTTAAAGAATAATGCTTTCGGGATAGGACGCGTAGGTGATAATCTGGCTAGAGTTAAAGATGAACTTCACCGTGTTAGCAAATATGCTTCTATGGTTGCTACTCAAGCTGAGCAAGTACTCAAAGCTCAAAACGATTTGCTTGATGAATTGAATAATAAAAATGACTTTGCTGTTAGAGTGGCTACTAGAACTGGTAGAATGACTCAGGAACCTTTGTATCCTGAAATCCACCCTAAGAGAATCGAGCAAGATTCTCAGAGAAATAATCTAGATGTTCCTAGTTCTTCTAAGAAGAAGAAGAAAAAGAAGAATGATAGGACTTTGCAAACTTTTAGTGAACCTATTGCAGACACACCTATGAATCCCAATGATATTTCTATTTCTGATGCTGAAACGCAATCAGGTGATGAACATGAACCTAATGATAATGTTCATGTTGATGCTCAACCTAGCAAAGATAATGATGTAGAGATTGAACCTGCTGTTAATCTTGATAACCCACAATCAAAGAATCAACGTTATGATAAGAGAGATTTTGTTGCTAGGAAGCACGGTAAAGAAAGAGAACCATGGGTTCAGAAACCCATGCCCTTTCCTCCTAAACCATCCAAGTCAAAGGATGATGAGGATTTTGAGCGCTTTGCTGAAATGATTAGACCTATTTTTTTTACATATGCGCTTAACTGATATGCTGAAAGCAAATTCTTATGCTAAATATATGAAGGATATCATCACAAATAAAAGAAAGATACCGGAAGCTGAAATTTCCACCATGCTTGCTAATTACACTTTTAAGGGTGGAATACCAAAGAAACTTGGAGATCCGGGTGTACCAACTATACCATGCTCCATTAAAAGAAATTATGTTAGAACTGCTTTATGTGATCTTGGAGCCGGTGTTAGTGTTATGCCTCTCTCTTTATATCGTAGACTTGAATTGAATAAGTTGACACCTACTGAAATATCTTTGCAAATGGCTGATAAATCAACTGCTATACCTTACGGTATTTGTGAGGATGTGCCTGTTGTGGTTGCAAATTTCACTATTTTAACGGACTTTGTTATTCTTGATATTCCCGAGGACAATAGTATGTCTATTATCCTTGGTAGACCTTTTCTTAATACTGCAGGGGCTGTTATTGATTGCAACAAAGGCAATGTCACTTTTCATGTTAATGGTAATGAGCATACGGTACACTTTCTGAGGAAACAATCTCAAGTTCATAGCATCAATTCTATTGAAAAAATTCCAACTATCATTTTTGGAGGTTTTGAATTTCCTCTCCCTATTGTCAAGAAAAAGTATGATATTCTTATTGTTGGGGATTTTCATATCCCCGTTGAGGTAACTTAGTGTTATTCGAAATTTCTCCGGTTCCGTGTTATTCGGAATGAGTTTGTTACCAAGACTTGATCAACCTTGTTAGTGGATTCATTTTGATGATCACGAGATGGATGAAACTAGAAGGCACAACATTCTGTACCCTCCTTTTACTTTCTGTTATTTAGAATAAATAAAGAAAAAAATAGTATTATATGTCTGTTTTCTGATTTATTCGTGCAATAATCTGAAAATAAAAGTGCTCCAAATGCCCTGCAAATTTAGTATGATTTTTTCTGGAATAGTTGAGGATTTTAGGCACTGAAAACACTTCAGGAGGGCCAAGCACCAGGCCACGAGAGAGGAGGGCGCGCCCCCCCCCTGTAGGGCGCGCCCCCTGTCTCGTGGGCCCCTGGTGACTCCCCTCCACTTATGCCAGCACCCACACACTTCATCTTCTACCCAAAAAAATCCCCATCCAGCTCAAGCCCGACTTCTAGCTCGTTTTGCTGCGATTTTTGATCTCTTAGCTCAAAGCTCCATTCGCAAAACTGGTTTGGTAGATTGTTGCTTGGTATGTGACTCCTCCATTAGTCCAATTAGTTTTTGTTCTAGTGCTTTATTCATTGCAAATCCTTGCTGCCTTGGTGACCCTGTTCTTGAGCTTGCATGTTAAAATTTTGAGGTCCCAAGCAATTCCAATGCATGATATAGGCTCTAGGCACTTGTAGGAGTAGTTGCTATCAATCTTGTTTAGTTTTATGCACTTTTATTTTGAAGTTACTAAAATTTCAGAAATTTTCAGAAAAAGAAATATGCTTAGAAGAATGTACCAAGGTGGTTCCTCGGCAAAGAAAGGGCCCAGGATTGCTATACGTGAAAAAGATGTTAATTTGCCGAGGGATGCATATGTACGGGCTTGTGAGTGGCCATCCGATGATTTTATGGTCGAAGCAGGCTTCAAGGAGGAATTTGACGCGTATGTGCGTAATGTCGAGCTGGAGGACTTCTTACAAGATAAGTGTCCTCAATATTATCATTTGAATGATTCCTTTGTGCGGAGGTTCGAATATATTTCTTCGCGTAATTCTCCTAGTGTTATGTTTGATATTTATGATACATCTTATACCATGGATTTAGAGGATTTTACAACTGCTTGCAAACTCCCGCAGTGGGGTAATATTAATGATCCTCGCAAATCTGAATTTAGAGATTTTCTTGCTAGTATTACTGTGGGAGAATCTAGGGACGTAGCACAAGCTACCATAGGGAGCATTCATTTTCCTGCTATACATTATTTTGCTCTCTTTATTGGTAAATGCAATAACGGTAAGGACGAAGTAAGTCACTTGTGTGCTCCTGATCTTTGTGTCCTCAAGAGTGTTGTGTCTGGTTACAGAGGTTATAACTTGGGGGCAATAGTTGCACGTAGGTTGCATAATAATAGTAAAAAGGGAAATTTCTTTGGAGGAATTTAAGCAACCCGTGTGGCAAAGTTTCTTAATATAGCTCGACGAGAGGGGGATATGATTGTACCTCCTGCTTATTTAGATAAAGAAGCTATGTTTGATCATCAATTTCTTGAGAGGAATGAACAATTCCTCCATTATCGACTAATCTATGATAGACGCAACGTCGTCCCTGTCACTCTTCCTGCCCCTACCTTTTTGATTATCAGGCAAGAGGAGGATATGTTATCACCAGGGAAGAAGCCACTGAAAATGAGAGGGGAATGGAGGCAGCTCACCAACACGCTGCTGCCCAGGAGGCTGTTGCCTCTGCATCTCAGTACAATCCCAGTTTCACTTATGGATATCAGCCAGGCGGTCCTTGGTATTAAACCAACTTAGGCCAAAAGCCTAAGCTTGGGGGAGTACGTATTCCTCACCGACTTTACATTCATGTTCACACACTAGTCGTCGGTGCTCATACTCTTTCATTGTATTATCCATGTTAGTTTAAATTTCTTTTTCTAGTTTTCTTCTTGTGTGTTTGATAAACCTTAAGAAAAACCAAAAAAATAAGTTAGTTTAATTTCCTTGCTTGTAGTAGAAATTAAAATGAAAACCGAAAAAGATTTCTCGTTCTTCTTTTACTTGTTGGGAGCTTTCCCATGTAAATAGTTTTATTTTCTTTTCTTTCTTCTAGCGGTCGAGAAGACCATATTGAAAATGCTTAGTGGCTCTCATATGCATGATTCATCATTTATATTTAGAGCCCATACTACTTGTCTTCTCTCTTGAGTTGAATGCTTGCAGATTCCAGCTTAGTCCAATGCACATGCACTCTTATTATTATACACTTCGTTCGGTCGTGCGAGTGAAAGGCAATAATGACGATATATGATGGACTTATTGGGATGAGAAAAGCTGGTATGAACTCGACCTCTCTTGTTTTTGTAAATATGATGATTCATCGTTCCTGAGTCAGCTATTATGAAGTAAACATATTTGCAATGACACTCAGAGATTATAGTTGCTTGTGCCATGCTTGACTAGCTATGAGTTATAATGGTTTACCTTGCGTGCCAACATGCTATTAGAATGATTATGATGTGATATGATGGGATGGTATCCTCCTTTGAATGAATTGAATGACTAGACTTGGCACATGTTCACGCATGTAGTTGAATCAAATCAACATAGCCTTCACGATATTTATGTTCATGGTGGATTATATCCTACTCATGCTTGTATCCGGTGTGAATTAATTTTAATGCATGCTTACGGCTGTTGTCGCTCTCTCAGTTGGTCGCTTCCCAGTCTTTTGCTAGCCTTCACCTGTACTAAGCGGGAATACTGCTTGTGCATCCAAACTCCTTAAACCCCAAAGTTGTTCCATATGAGTCCACTATACCTTCCTATATGCGGTATCTACCTGCTATTCCAAGTAAATTTGTATGTGCCAAACTCCAAACCTTCAAATGAAATTCTGTTTTGTATGCTCGAGCAGCTCATGTTTCAACTAGGGCTGCATATATCTTCCATGCTAGGTGGATTATTCTCACGAGGAGTGGACTCCGCTCCTCATTCACGAGAAAGGGCCGGTAACCGGGATGCCCAGTCCCATGATCCAAAAAGATCAAAGAAAATCAAAATAATTAAACAAAACTCCCCCAGGGCTGTTGTATGTTGGAGGCACTCGTTGTTTCGAGCAAGCCATGGATTGATGCTTGTTGGTGGTTGGGGGAGTATAAACCTTTACCATTCTGTTTGGGAACTGCCTATAATGCATGTAGTATGGAAGATACAACCATCTCATAGTTGTGGCGTTGGCAGCGAAAGTATGCCGCTAAAAATGTTATTTAATCTCTATTTTAAAATCGAGCTCTGGCACCTCTACAAATCCCTGCTTCCCTCTGCGAAGGGCCTATCTATTTACTTTTATGTTGAGTCATCATCCTTCTTATTAAAAGCACCCGCTGGAGAGCACACTGTCATTTGCATTCATTATTATTGCTTTATATTGGGTATGACTTGACTGGATCTCTTTTACCATGAATTACAATGTTTAGTCAGTCCTTGATCTTTAAAGGTGCTCTGCGTTTATGTTTTGCGGTCTCAGAAAGGGCTAGCGAGATACCATTTTGTTATATCATGTTATGATTATTTTGAGAAAGTGTTGTCATCCGAGTTTTATTATTATGACTTGCTAGCTGATTATGCTATTAATATGAGTAATTGTGAGACCTATGTGATATTATGAGTATGGTTAGTTCATAATATTTGCTGAAACTTGAATGCTGGCTTTTCATGTTTACAACAACAAGAGCAAACAGAGTTTGTAAAAGTTTTTCTTTATCACTTTCAGTTTATCAACTGAATTGCTTGAGGACAAGCAAAGGTTTAAGCTTGGGGGAGTTGATACGTCTCCAACGTATCTACTTTTCCAAACACTTTTGCCCTTGTTTTGGATTCTAACTTGCACGATTTGAATGAAACTAACCCGGACTGACGCTGTTTTCAGCAGAACTACCATGATGTTGTTTTATGTGTAGAAAAGAAAAGTTCTCGGAATGTCCTGGAAATCTACGGAGGCACTTTTCAGATTTAATCAGAATTTTTGGCGAAAGAATCAAGGTCAGGGGGCCCACGGGCTGTCCACGAGACAGGGGGCGCCCCCCCTAGGGGCGCGCCCTCCTATCTTGTGGGCCCCCCGGACCTCCTCCGACCTCAACTCCAACTCCATATATACCGTCCCGGGGAGAAAAAAAATCAAGAAGAAAGTTTCAGCGCGTATCACGACACGGAGCCGCCGCCAAGCCCTAACCTCTCCCGGGAGGGCTGATCTGGAGTCTGTTCGGGGTTTCGGAGAGGGGGATTCATCGCCGTCGTCATCATCAACCATCCTCCATCACCAATTTCATGATGCTCACCGCCGTGCGTGAGTAATTCCATCGTAGGCTTGCTGGACGGTGATGGGTTGGATGAGATTGACCATGTAATCAAGTTAGTTTTGTTAGGGTTTGATCCCTAGTATCCACTATGTTCTGAGATTGACGTTTCTATGACTTTGCTATGCTTAATGCTTGTCACTAGGGCTCGAGTGCCATGATTTCAGATCTGAACCTATTATGTTTTCATGAATATATGTGTGTTCTTGATCCTATCTTGCAAGTCTATAGTCACCTATTATGTGTTATGATCCGACAACCTCTAAGTGACAATAATCGGGATACTTCTTGGTGATGACCGTAGTTTGAGGAGTTCGTGTATTCACTATGTGTTAATGCTTTGGTCCGGTTCTCTATTAAAAGGAGGCCTTAATATCCCTTAGATTCCACTAGGACCCCGCTGCCACGGGAGGGTAGGACAAAAGATGTCATGCAAGTTCTTTTCCATAAGCACGTGCGACTATTTACAGAATACATGCCTACATTACATTGATGAATTGGAGCTAGTTCTATATCACCCTATGTTATAACTATTGCATGAGGAATCGCATCCAATATAATTATCCATCACTGATCCATTTCCTATGAGCTTTTCACATATTGTTCTTCGCTTATTTACTTTTCCGTTGCTACTGTTACAACTAATACAAAAACCCAAAAACATTTATCTTTTCTGTTGCTACTGTTACCATTACTATCATACCACTCTTGCTACTGAATACTTTGCTGCAGATACTAAGTTATCCAGGTGTGGTTGAATTGACAACTCAACTTCTAATACTCAAGAATATTCTTTGGCTCCCCTTGTGTCGAATCAATAAATTTGGGTTGTACTTCACCCTCGAAAGCTGTTGCGATCCCCTACACTTGTTGGTTATCATCGAGCTGGTCGGACCGGTGGCCGGGTTCAGTGGCATGGTGATGCGAGAAAGTAGGAACGCAATAAATTGGTTGATAAAAGGCAGCCCCCGAGCCTCGTTCGGGGAACCCCATAGTTTCATGCGTTTACAAAAGGCGATGATACATACACTCGTGCGGCTAACTGTAAAATGGATGGAGGAGTTCCGTGTTCCACGACTGAGTCGTTTCTTCACCGGCGGTCTCTCTCTTGTGCTTCTTTGATCTTCGTGCGTCAATGAGGTAGTAGGCGTTGCGGTCGTGCAAGGCCCTGCTCACGATGAATGGGCCCTCCCATGGAGGGGACAACTTGTGTTGGCCTGCTTGCTCTTGGACGAGTCGGAGGACGAGGTCGCCCTCGCGGAACGCGAGGGGCTTTATCTTCTTGCTGTGGTAGTGCCTCAGGCCTTGCTGGTAGATGGCCGAACGGCTGAGTGCCAGGAGGCGCGCTTCTTCGAGCAGGTCGACGCCATATTCGCGGGCTTCTCTGGCTTCAGCTTCGGTGTACATCGCGACACACAGCGAGTCGAACTTGACGCCGGTCAGGATGACGGCTTCGGCTCCATAAACGAGGAAGAACGGGGTGAACCCGGTCGACCAGTTCGGCATGGTGCGGAGACTCCGGAGGATGGCCAGCAACTCATCGAGCCAGATGCCGGGTGAGCGGATGAGTGGCTCGACGAGTCGTGGCTTGACGCCGGACAGGATGAGTACGTTGGCCCGCTCGACCTGCCCGTTGGACTGCGGACGTGCAACGGAGTCCAGGTCGAGGAAGATGCCGAAGACGGAGCAGTATTGCTCGAGCGCGCCCTTGGCGAAGTTGGTGTCGTTGTCCGTGATGATGCTGTTCGGCATGCCGTAGCGAACTACTATGTCCTTGATGAACCGGACGGCTGTTGGCCCGTCCAGTTTCTTGATCGGCCGAGCTTCGATCCACTTGGTGAACTTGTCCACTGCCACCAGCAGGTGCGTCATGCCACCTCGAGCGGTTTTGAAGAGTCCCACCATGTCTAGTCCCCAGACTACGAAGGGCCAGGCGATCGGTATGGTGCGGAGTGCTGACGCCGGCTGGTGGCTGCGTTTGCTGAAGCGCTGGCACCCCTCACATTTGAGAACGAGTGACTCGGCATCTTCAAGGGCCGTGGGCCAGTAAAAACTGTGGCGGAACACCTTGGCCACCAGGAATCACGAGGCGGCGTGGTGCCCGTATTCGCCCTGGTGTATGTCAAGGAGGATGTCGATGCCCTGATCCTGCTCGACGCAGCGCTGGAATACGCCGGTGGAGCTACGCTTGACGAGATCGTTGTTGATGATGCTATAGGCAGACGCCCAATGCTGCACTTGCCGGGCCTCGGTTTCATCCATGGGGAGAACCCCGTTCTTCATGAACTCTGATATTGGGAGGGCTCACGACAGAGCCGTAACCACAGCAAAGACGGTCACCAGGGTGGGTTCTGGGTTGGCAGCCCCCGAGCCGGGTTGAGCATCCCCCGGCCCGGGTTGAGCAGCCCCAGGGTTGGGAACGGTGGCGGCCGGGTCTGGGGTGATGTCGGCCGGATTGAGCTGAGCAGCCCCCGGGCCGGGTTCAGCAGTCCCCGGGCCGGGTTGAGGCGCGGCCGGGTTGTCTGGAACGTGGATGGACTCGGAGTCTGGCGACGGCTTGACGGACGGCTTGCGCAGGTGCTCGAGGGAGACGCCGGACGAGATGGATTGCCGGGATGATGCGATCTTGGCGAGCGTGTCGGCCGCTTCGTTCTCCACGCGCAGGACGTGGAGGAACTCACAGCCTTCGAAGGACCCCGTCAGCTTCTAGACGAGGAAGCGGTAGCTTGCCATGTTGGAGTCACGAGCGTCCCACTCGCCGGAGCATTGCTGCACCACAAGGTCCGAGTCTCCGTAGCACAGGATGCATCAGATGCCGAGTTCCTTGACAAGCCGAAGGCCGTGTACGAGGGCTTCGTACTCGGCGACGTTGTTGGAGGCGGCGAAGTGGATCTGGAGCACGTAGCAGAGTCGGTCGCCCTTCGGCGATGATAGCACGATGCTGGCCCCCAGGCTGAGTCGCATCTTGGACCCGTAGAAGTGCATGCGCCAATGCGTCGAGTCGGGAGGCGGTGGCAAGTACTGGGTCTCGGGCCAGTTGACGAGGAAGTGGGCTAGGGCCTGAGATTTGATCGTGGTGCAGGGCTTGTAGAGGATGGTGTGGCCGGCTAGCTGGAGCGCCCACTTGGTGACCCGACCAGAGGCATCCCGGCACCCGATGATTTCTCCAATAGGCGCCATGCTGACGACGTGCTCTTGGAAGTACCGCCTCAGCTTCTTGGCGGTGAGGTACACGCCGTAACACATCTTCTGGTAGTGCGGGTAGTTCTGCTTGGAGATGGAGAGCACCTCGCTTAGGTAGTAGACCGGGCGCTGGACGGCTTGGATCTTGCCCTTCTCTAGTCGCTCGACCACCAGCACCGTATTGACCGCCCGCGAGGTCGCTGCTATGTAGAGCAACAACGGCTCCTTGTCGGTCGGTGCGGCCAGGACCGGTGCGGTGGAGAGCATGCGCTTGAGGTCTTGGAAGGCCTCGTCTGCCTTGTCGTTCCATGAGAACGGGCTCGTCTTCTTAATCAACTGGTACAGGGGCACCGCCCTCTCGCCCAGCTGGCTTAGGAACCGGCTGACTGAGGCCAAGCATCCGGTGAACTTCTGGACATCACGCAGCCGAGCCGGCCTGTGCACACTCGATGACCTTGATCTTCTCCGGGTTCGCCTCAATGCCGCGTTCCGAGACGAGGAAGCCAAGTAGTTTTCCGCCCGGGACGCCGAAAACGCATTTTTCCGGGTTAAGCTTGACCTTGTATTCGTGGAGGTTGGCGAATGTTTCCTTCAAGTCGTCGAGGAGCGTGAGGTGCTACTTGGTCTTCACCACGATGTCGTCCACGTAAACGTGGATATTGCGTCCGAGTTGCGGCAGCAGGCATTTCTGCATGCAGCATTGGAAGGTGACACCGGCGTTCTTCAAGCCGAACAACATGGTGATGTAACAGTATGCCCCAAAGGGCATGATGAAGGACGTCTTCAGGGCGTCAGCCGGGTCCAGCTTGATCTGGTGGTAGCCGGAGTAAGCGTCCAGGAAGGACAGGAGCTCGCATCCGCTGGAGGACAAACGGATCCTTGGGACATGCCTTGTTGAGGCTGGTGTAGTCTATACACATGCGCCAGGTCTTGTTCTTCTTCAGGACGAGGACTGGGTTGGCCATCCACTCGGGGTGAAACACTTCCATTATGAAGCCGGCCGCCAAAAGCTTGGCGACCTCTTCACCGATGGTTCTTCTCTTCTCTTCGGAAAATCGTCGTAGGGGCTGACAGACAGGCTTGACATCCTTGCGGATGTGAAGTTTGTGCTCGGCGTACTTCCTTGGGATACCCGACATGTCCTTGGGGGTCCATGCGAAGATATCCCAATTCTCATGGAGGAAGTCAACGAGCTCGCCTTCCTATTTTCTGTCGAGGAGGGTGCCTACGACGACGTACTTGCTGCAGCTGGGGTCTTCCGGGTTCAGCTTCACCTTCTTGGTATCCTTGGAGGGCTTGAAGGCGGCTTCATCGGCCGGGTCCTTGACAGGGATCGATGCGGCCGAGGCTTCGCCTGCCATGGCGACGATCCGGTCGAGCTGGCGCCACTCCTCGGCTATGACCAGCGACTCGGCCAACTTGGCGCCATCTCGGGCGCACTCCAGAGACTTGCGGTAGTCGTCGGTAATGGTGATGAAGTCCTTGGGACCCGGCATCTTCATCTTCAGATATGCATAGTAGGGAACCGCCATGAACTTGCCAAGCGCGGGCCGGCCCAGCAACGCATGGTACGTGCTGGACAGGTCCACCACCTCGAACCAGATGTCGAGCCGGACCAGGCCAATGGGAGAGCAGGAAAGGCCGGGTACGATGCCGTGGAAGATCGTCCGGGTTGGCTCCAGGTCCTCGGCCTTGAGGCCGACCTTGGTCATCGTGTCGCGGTAGAGGCTGTTGATGCTGCTGCCGCCGTTAATGAGGACTCGAGAGAACTTGCACGTGCGCCGCGCGATGATGGTGGGGTTGAGGACGAGGGCGTAACCTCCCGGATTCTGCATCACTGTCGGGCGATCCTCCCGAGTCCAGGTGATCGGGCGATCCGACCAGTGCATGAATTCTAGCTTGGTCGGGACAACGGTGTTCACCTCCTGCCGAAGGAGGCGCTCGCTGCGCTTGTCATTGCCGAGGCTGGTGAAGATGATGTAGGCCACGTTCTGGTCCAGGAAGGCGTCGTCGTGCATCATGCCGCCAGCTGGAGGCGGCGGTGGAGGTGGAGGCGGCCGCCCCGCGCCTGGAGCCGGAGCCGGAGGGGGCGGGACGTCACCCCTCATGATGTGCTTGGTGATGGCGCACTGCCGAAGCATGTGCGAGGACGGTCTTGCGCCGCTGTGGTGCTTGCAGGGAGCGTCGAGCATCTCTTCGAAACTCATGGTGGGCTGCCACGCCATCTTGCCGGTCTGCCGACGCTTCGCCGTCGGGTCTGCCGCGGGCTTGGCAGCCGCGACGAGCCGATTGTCGTGATGCTGCGCCGGCTGGTCGGCCTTGTACTTGTTGTTCTGGTGATGCTGCTGCCGGTTGCTTTCGCCGGCCGGCTTCGAAGAGGGAACCGGCTTCGCCTTGCCGGCTTCGTCCAGCGCCACCTGGATCTTCATGGCGGAGTCGGCGTTGGCGTATTTGTCCGCCGTTAGCATGAGCGCGGCCATGGTGGCCGGCTCGGAGCGCAAGAGCTTGTGCTTGAGGAGGGTGCCGTCTCGGCACCCGTTGATGAAGTACTGGATCACCTGGACTTCATGGACGCCCTCGCAGTTGTTTCGGAGCTCGGTCCAGCGTGCGAGGTACTCGCGACCGGCCTCCGTTGGCCCCTGCACACACATGGCGAGTTGGCTAGGGCGGCTGGGTCGCTTGTAGGTCCCCGTGAAGTTGCGGACGAAGGCCTCCTCGAAATTGACCCATGTATTGATGCTGCCCATCGGCAGACTATTCAACCACGTGTGGGCCCACCCCTGGAGCATGAGCGGTGCGTAGCGCATGGCGAGACGGCGATTGGCACCAGTGATGCCAATGGCCGTGGTGTAGTCGGTGAGCCAGTCTTCTGGCTTCACGGCCCCGTTGTACTTGGGGGTGTTGCGGGGGAGCAGAATCCTTTGGTAAAGGGCTCGTCCCGGATGTGTGGGCCGAAGCACGCCGGCCCGATAGTGCCGCTCTCCTCCACCTCCAGGGAGCGAGCGAGCTGATCGAGGAGGTGGCGAGCGTCAGCGCCGCCGATGGCGCGCAGGCCGAGTCGACTGGCGGCCAGGTCCCGGGGGGCTGGGTCGGTCAGAGTTGTACGTCGGCCATGCTGGCCGGGTCCGCGCTGGGTCTCCGGGGCGGGCTCGTCGCCCAGGACGCCGACGACTGTGGCGGCCGGGTCGCGCCGAGTCCGGGCTTGGCCGGAGTGCGCCTCGCCGGGCGGCGAGGAAGCAGTGTGCAGAAGTTCGCCGTGTCCGCCAAGGCGGGCGGAGCCGGACCCCGCCGGCTTGGTGAGCTGGTTGAGGCGGTCCTGCTGGGTGTTGGTCGTGTTGAGGAGCTCACGCATCCGCCCGATGCGCTCCTGTAGCTCTTCACCCATGAGCCGGTCCAGGCCGACTGCGTCTGCCTGGGCAGCGCGCATGTTCTTCACTGGGGTCTCGTAGACGGTCCGGACGGCGCCGAGGGCCCGGCCGATCGCTCCTCCCCGGGTACGCACATCAGCGACCCGGCTTGGCTCGGCCCCGACGGGCGCGAATCCGTGGGCGGCGTCGTGCTCTAGCTGAGCGGCGTCCAAGCGACGCTTGGTGGCGGCGAGCGTCTCGGACAGGTCCAGCATCTGCTGGCACCTTTCCTCGAGCTGAGTTCGGGCCTCAGCGACGTTGGTGGCGTCAACGTCGGTGCCGATGGGGATACAGAGGCTTTGCATCGCGGCGCGCAACGGATCGGACGGCTCGGTCCGTTCCGCTGTGGCCCTAGCTTCTGTGGCCTTCCTCAACTTGCTCGACGAGGAGGAGGCGCCATCTCGGTGACGAAAACCTCCATATGGCGGCGGAAATGCCACCGCCGAGGGAGAGGGGAGAGTCGAAGTAGCTGAGCACCTCACTGGGGTACTCGTCGGCCGCGAACGCATCAGAGATGCGCAGCGCGACGAAGGAGGCGGCGAGCGCGCCGACGATGTCGTCCGCCAGCGCGACAGACTCGTCGGAGTAGGAGAGGGGCCCCGTCTGAAGCATGCTCCCGGCCAGCTCCTCGAGCTGCCCCACGGTGGGCGCCAACTGTCATGGTGGGCGCACGGTGGATGCCAAGGGACAGCTAAAGAGAGGAGGAGGCTTGAGGGCGCTGGTGGGCTCTAGAGGCGAGGTTGGCATGAGCGGGCGCGGGACACCGGACATACCCAGGTTTGGGGCTCTCAGAGAGATAATACCCTTAGTCATGCTGAGTGTAGTTTGATGTTCGATAGTACAATGTCGCTCCTGGAGCTGTATGGGAGAGGAAGGGAGCTGGCCAAGGCTTGGGCTGCCCCTTCTCTCTGGGGTGGCTGTTTCGGTGGCTAGTTGCTTACTTGTTCCTGTTCTCTACATACATCACATGCCCGTATATGCGTGGGCTCCTGGGGGGTTTTATAGACCAACCCCCCAGGGATACAATGGTAATATTGTGAGTCGGTGGGTCCGGGTTGTCGGCGTCCGGGAACCCGGGCTGGGTCCCGCCGGGGCTTGTGGTTCGCCGGGTTCCCCTAGGTGCGGGCCCCGCATGCCTAGGGGGACTGTGCGTCGTCTTGTCGTTCGTCAGGGTGAGGCCAAGTCGAGTCGTGTACAATGATGCCCCATCAGGTCGCCGCTTGCTGTCATCAGCGGCTAGGGCGGGGGCACTGTTACCACGCCAGCCCTGGTCAACGGGCAGGTGAGGGGCACTGTTGCCACGCTCCGGCTGACCATAGGCATGGGTGGGGGCACTGTTGTCTTGGTCATCGGTGATTGAAGTCTCGTCCCATCGTACGGCCTGGATGGGACAGGAGCTGGCCCGTGGCTGGATTGCGGAGCACGCTACAGGTGGGGCTGGCTTGTTGGAGAAGCCTTGGTTGCGCGGGGTTTGGCTGTCTCGTGCCAATTGTTGAGGCCGGGTCGACGTGCCTTGCCGGGTCGGAGAGCTTGGCCGGGTTGCGGGCCTTGCCGGGTCGAGCGACCCGGCCAGGCGCGTGCCGGTTTGAGGGGCGATGCGGGTTCCGCTGTTTTTGAAAAGGATCCGGGTTCCGTTGCCTGCCCGAGGTTCAACCCCCCGACAATAAAATTACTTTTGCTAAATTCCTGAATTGATGTTCAACTTGTAAAGGAAGGTGACTGTGGTTGCATTAGATTTAAAGAACTGTGGTAGGAATAGTTAATAAATATAAATAAAATAGTTAGTAAAGTATTTTTGGAGTGTTTTTATATGTAGAAACTGACCATGGTTCATAGGTTCACCAGTAACATCTTTCGTAAACAAGGTGTCACATAATAAGAAACATAATGATGAGATTTGGTCAGTCCACTTACACATAGTCATAAAAATAAGTCGTGTACATTTTATATAGATGATACATCCAAAATTATAACACACGCCAAGTCACTTGGATAATACTCCACCCATGGCGTCAATAT
Source organism: Triticum aestivum (assembly GCF_018294505.1). NCBI lineage: Eukaryota > Viridiplantae > Streptophyta > Magnoliopsida > Poales > Poaceae > Triticum > Triticum aestivum. The sequence continues at coordinate 617,508,634 of NC_057804.1, read as the reverse complement.
ATAAGCTACAAAACAATTGCATTAAAAACTTCGGCATACTGTTGATAATAAATCTATTCCCGAAGAGAATACTGAGATAGGTAGAAAACACTCTCTTTACCCGTAGCAGAGCAAACTAAGAGAGTACAAACAGGCGCATGCGTCTTAACCTTTTCTATCACTAGGCTAATCCCACACCTCGGCCTACTCCATCTAATGCACACTCTTCTCATTATTATCCCCTCATCATAACTGGCCAACATTGTACTAACATAGACTCAGTATGCATCCGCAAATTAATCTCACAACAACACTAGTAGCAATATGTTGAATTATTCAACTCATTAAAAAAGATCCACCACAAGCATTAAATGGATCACCATAATCCTGTACGCCAACTCATATGATCTAGACAGTGAAACACATCGAGATGTTTTATTACATAGGTTAGTACTACAAACCCATATGTGACAAGTTTGTATTATTAACTCCCCGTCGAGGAGCTGGGTGAAACCAGTACAAATTTCCCCAACTACCAAGTATTTTGATACAAAGGGAGTAGGTCACATGTTCACGAACTGCATGCAAAACCAAACTCCGTTGTTGGTTTAGCAATACCGGCATGTATAAACTCGCTTAATTGACGAGATAAATGAGCCGCTAGTATGCGAAAAGATGCCACATCAACCATGACGAGAAAAGCTAGGTTTGAGCGGCTATGAATCTCTCACTGCTTCCACGCAAAAGACAGCTTGCATTCCCCTCCAAATTCTGTTGCAACCAATCAATTAAGTGCGCTCTAGCTCATCACAACCGTCATATAACACAACAAATTTAGTTAATTGCTAACAACTCTGCCTCTCTTAACTTTTTCTGGGTATATATGCGAGCATGTGTGGCGCATCCAGCATAAACTCAAGGAACTACACCAGCGAACCAGACTTGGCTAGAATACCATGGCGTGCAAGTCCAGCTGCAGCCTCCTCCTCTTGGCCGCCGTCCTGCTCTCCGTCTTGGCCGCTGCTTCCGCCTCCGGCAGCTGCGTCCCAGGGGTGGCTTTTCGGACCAATCTTCTGCCACACTGCCGCGACTATGTGTTACAACAAACTTGTGGCACCTTCACCCCTGGGTCAAAGTTACCCGAATGGATGACATCTGCGTCGATATACTCCCCTGGGAAACCGTACCTCGCCAAGTTGTATTGCTGCCAGGAGCTCGCAGAAATTTCTCAGCAGTGCCGGTGCGAGGCGCTGCGCTACTTCATAGCGTTGCCGGTACCGTCTCAGCCTGTGGACCCGAGGTCCGGCAATGTTGGTGAGAGCGGCCTCATCGATCTGCCCGGATGCCCCAGGGAGATGCAATGGGACTTCGTCAGATTACTCGTCGCCCCGGGGCAGTGCAACTTGGCGACCATTCACAATGTTCGATACTGCCCCGCCGTGGAACAGCCTCTGTGGATCTAGAGATAAAATCAGTCGCTCGTGAATAAGCATGCATGTTGCATCCATAGGCGTGTGGTGTGCATGTATACATATGTGAGCTCCGCGCGCTCAACATGTGTGGGCTATCTGCTATGAATGAGAATAAAGAGAATCATTCTGTGGTTCTTTAATTTCAACTAGATCATTTTAGTCTGTCAAAGGCCAAAGCGACATTTCAACTGGATCATTTATTTTTCAAAGGCCAAAGCCAGATATAAGTTATTAACTAAGTCCAAACCTAATAAACCTATGACAAAAATAAAGATTACAAGCAGATCCAAGGGAAGTTCATCGCCGTCTCTAACATCCACAAGAAGATGGCACGTCTCGAGCCTAGCTAAATGCCTCACTTGTTCCGCATCATTGGAGCCATGGAATCATTGAAGACCCCCCTCGTCAGTGTGGTATCATGAACTGGTTGGTATGGATATGGCCATTGATGTAGTTGTCAATCATGGATCTGACCGCTTTGGGCTTTTCTTCCTTTTTCCTCACCTATTTATAGCTTTGGGGCTATCTTAGTTATTCCTTATGATCCTTAGAAGTCTCCCTTGATCCATATATTCATGGATTATAATAGAAAACAATGCATACCTATTGTCTTTAGCGTGCCTTACATGACAATTTATAGGTACAGATGGGCGTCCATGTTTGCATGTCAATTCTTTTGATACTTCTAAAACATTTATTTGTAATTTTGAAAACATCAGGGCTCACTAGAGCTCGAGATACGAAAGGGTTTCATGTACTCTTGTTCGTAATAGTATTCCTAGCCCGTCCTCCCCTGTTGTTTCATTTATGAGGAAATATAATATGTAAGTTAAAATAGGAGTAAATTTCATGTATATGGCATCATCAATCTTTGAGGAGCCTTAGCCAGATTCCAGTTCTACCATGAACTCCCCTCCTAACATAGCTAACTCACGGCTAACCACCGGGACCCATCTTCATGATCATATTCTCATCGGCCACACCCTATTGCCTCATTTGGTTCTCCTTGAGTAGAAGCTGACCCTTCTCCATGTCAACCTTGTGCCTCTTGCCGTCATTCATCTCTCGCCACCTCACCAACTTATCTTGTCTTTTCTTCTCCACCAAGTCAAACTTGGCTTGCATGATTCGCGCCACCATGTCCTTCTTCGTCGTGATCAACTTATATATCTTCTCCCTCGTGTAAATGACATCCACTTCCCTCTCAAGCATACCCTTCACCCTCTTGCTCGATGGAGTAGGACTCCTCAGTCTCCTCTTAGCATCGCCACCCTCATCAATATCATCATCTTCTTCTTCTTTGTCAACCTTCAAAAAGCACGAGGTACTTGACCTTGATTTCTTCGGTGGAGCCTCATCATTCATCGTCTTCCAGTTCTCATCCTTCTTGAGCAAGTTCCAACAATGACGGAAATTGCTTGTACTTCTCCATGGCGATCCCACCCTAAGACAAGAAATTGCATGATGAGCAACAATTGACAAACCGATGTTGACAAATATGACTAGAAAACATATGAATCAAACTTATGAATATTTTTCCCTTTGCCGGGAGAAATTTCAAAATGTTTTTTCTCTTTTGGAAGGACAAACTCAGAAATGTTTGACTGGTGCAAATTGTACTGGAAAGTCTTATAATTTGAACAACTGTAGGTAGTAAAGGTTCAGGGGCCCATGATGAACCAAACCTGGCCTTATTAGATGCCATTCAATAAAGATCATCTTACGTTTTCTTTGCAGATATCAAATATCAAACGCATTGGATTATGTGCCTATGTCTTGGGGCTGTTATTGGCCTGAACGCGAAATCGTGTGGTTGGAGATTTTGTATCGTAAACTAGGTTCTGAGTCATAGTCCAGTGTGATGTTATTTTGTTATCAGGATGAAACAAGTTATCATACGTTTATTTCCTGTTATTTTGCCACCTTGGTATGATATACTCCCTCCGTCGCATAATGCAAGATATTTTTTGACACTACACTAGTGTCAAAAAAACGTCTTACATTATGGGACGGAGGGAGTACGATTTATGTGATTATCCTGCCGCTACCTACTAGTATGGCAAACCTGTTTGGTGGGGTTAATAATAAAGTTAAACCACATATCTGGGCGGGAGTTTGTGATTTGCCCTGGGTTCTATGAAATTGTCGGCTTGACTGTGTTTTTAACAGAGTCAAAATATAGAACTTTATGCACATCATTTTCGGAGCTACACATGGATACGTACATGGTCCTTATTGCAGCATGTGAAGGTATATGAGCTATGGGTGTTGGGTGCAAGCAGTGGGAGACAGTTCTACATGTTACTTACAATCTGCTTGGATTGCGGTTTAATAATAGGCTATGCGTGTAAGTATATATAGTCCTATTGTCAATGGTGGTGGCTTCTTTCTATTTATTATGAAGTTTGATGCACCGGACCTTGATACTCATTGTTTAAAAAAAATGGTTGTATGCATCAAAATGATGTAGATGCCAGATTTTATCCTCATCCTATATATACTTAAAAGAGTCATCATCACTAAGTTATACTAGACAATACCTTGCGCGTTGCAGCGGAATGGTAGTGTAATAAACAATTTAAAAGAGAGGGGCACATGGTAATGAGAAAAGGAGTAAGAAATTAGAAATAAGAAATGTTTTGCAGTAGAAGATGAGTTGGATTTAATAAATAACTCTGAAATCGAGTAGTGAGGATGACTCTCTCCCCACGTGTTTCTGCGGTAACTTTGTTAAAAAAAGCGTAAGTAGTTGATAAAAATAACTAAATCTAAAGTATAAGCTTGAAAATCAATAAAAAATATCTAAAAATAGAATAAAAACTTTTGAATTACAGTTAATAATGTCATTTTGAACAAAAATGTGAAGGATGACTAACATGAATATATGATGTGGCAGTGTTACAGGCATAGACTAATGCAAAAATAATTGTATTTTATAAGTTAAATGCATGACTTTATGTGCTAGATTTTGCATGGCTTAGTGGGAGAGAAGACTTAAATGCATTGCTTAGTGGGACATTGAGGTGGACACTTTGCATGTTGAGAGAATTGAAACCAACTTCTTAAAAATGTAAGATATCTCAACATGCAAGCGTGCCACATTATCATACAATTAAGGATGGGATAAAGCTCACCTCAACATGCCACCATGCATGAGAGAAGACCCACCACCACATGCAACCATGCATGGGAAAATATCTTTCATTCTATTATTCTACTTATGTTAATAACTATTTTGCAACTATACATAATTAAATATAGTAGCTCATATGTATTGTTAAATTTTGTTCACATGTTATTGATCTAAACATTTACATTTCACACAATCAAATGTGATTGAAATATATTGCAAACGATTCACGTAACAACGAGAGGGATATCATCTAGTTTTTTCTTAAAGTGTTAGGTTTTGAGTCGTAGCCGATCCATCTGTGTAGACCTTTGATTTTGCTATTAATTCAAAAAAGAGAAACGTTTACATTCGGCTGGCCGGCGGAATGCTCGGCCGGTCGTGTGTGACTTGCACAATCCCACTCGGTAAAACGACGCCTAGTTGCTCAAGTGGCCACGTCACTAGCGCAACCTCCGTGGCGCACCGCTCCCCATCCCCCTTGATCCCTCTCGACGCTCTTATCCCATATAGAAGGCTCCCCTCTTCCACCCATCCACTCTCTTCTCATACCCTACCTCCAGCACTTGTGCCGGCAGCGAGCGTCCAAATTAAGCCATCGGAGAAATCACCTCGGTTACATGTGCCACCCTTTTTTGCATCTAGATCGGGTCGAGATGGGCGGGTTGGCAGCCGATTGCCCCCACCGCGTACACCGCCGTTGCGAGGAATACTCAGGGGCTGATGCAACCCGGGGAAGCCATGGTCGTCC
>NC_057804.1:617493229-617503066 GCF_018294505.1 Triticum aestivum | reverse complement strand
GGAGGTGGTGGCCACCGGTGCTGACACTGCAACTGGCGATGTGATTCGCTGCAACCGGCACCAGGAAAGCTACCACCAGTGGCCGAAGTTGCTGCAACAAAGCGACAATAAGCGTGCCCGACTATGACGGCGCCGTGGTTTTTGCTACAACGGGCAACTGAGAAAACTACCATCAACAACCGGATTTGCTACTACCAGGCCAGCGTGGCCGGCGCCACGACTTTTGCTGCAAGGGGCAACGAGGAAAGATACCATCGGCGCCCGGTTTTCCTACAACCAGGAAATGATGAAGTGTGACTGGCGATGACGGGCTATGAATTTGTTGCAACCGCGAGCGGGAAAGCTACCACCGGCGGCCAAATTTCTTTTTGCTGGAAAGCCGACGAGGTAAAATTTTTTGTTGGAGCCTGCCTCAATTTTTGCTACTACCTTCTTTTGATTTTGTTAGAACCAAATAGAAAATTGCTACTGTCTGTTGATTTTTGCTGGAGGCAGACTAATTTTTTGCTACCACCGTCTTCTACTTTTGCTGGAACAACCAGCATTTTTGTTTTGCTACCCTAACTTTTTGGTTGCGAGCGACACCGTCGACGCCACCATCGCCATGGGGAGAGGGAGGGGTGGCTGCCATTTTTTTTGTGTGCTTGCCTTTTTCATATGCGAAGAGGGAGAGTCAAAGGATGATGGGAAACGCATCAGACGGCCACGGCCGTGAGGATCCTATGGCTGCGCGGTGACCGGCCGAATTTTGGGCCGGTTGACTGGCCCCTATCCGCCCTTCCAAAACAATGCTTTGCAAAGTTGCTCACCCACACTGCCGTCACATGTTTGCTATTTTTTATTAAATAATACATTTATTTAATTAATTTGCATAAATATTACGCCGATATTTTTATTTTCAAAAATAATACACCATCGGCCCGCTGCAGGCCGACTGAGCCTAGTCGGCCCACCGCGGGCTGATTGGCCTCCAGTCGGCCCGCAACAAGTCGACTGGGCACTAATTGGTTCGCAGCAAGCCAATTAGTTCCAGTCGGCTTGCTGCGGGCCGACTGGAAGCCAATCGGCCCGCGGTGGGCTGACTAGGTGCATGTGGCCATTTTTTTTTCTGTTTTTGGTTTTAGTTGTTGTTTTCTATTTATTCTAGCTATCAAATGAATCTGGTTTCTGTTGAAACTTTTTGCATAAATTACTAGCAATATTAACAAGCCACATATAAATTTTCATAATTTTTGGAAAACCACATTTTTACATTTGATAACTCCTGGTGAATATAGATAGGGTTTAAATTTAATTATCCAAATTGATTTTTTTATTTTTATAAATATTAAAATATTGAGAAGAATGGTTTAACATTTTTTTGAAACAATTTGAGGAATTTGTTTTGGCTTATGAAACAATTTGAAACAATATGAAACAATTTTTGTGAAACAGTTTGAGGAAAATTCTCAAATTGTTTCATAAACCAAAAAAAGTATTCTCAAATTGTTGCACAAAAAAATTTAAATTATTCTCCTCGATATTTTAACATCTATAAAAATAAAAAAACAATTTGGATAGATAAATTTATACCCTATCTATATTCACCAGGAGCTATCAAATACAATTGTAAAAATGTGGTTTTCCAAAAATTATGAAAATTTATATGTGGCTTGTTAATATTGCTAGTAATTTATGCAAAAAGTTTCAACACAAACTATATTCATTTGATAGCTAGAGTAAATAGAAAACAACAACTAAAACCAAAAATGGCCAAATGCACCTAGTCGGCCCATCGCAGGCCGATTGGCTTCCAGTCGGCCTGAGGCCGACTGGACTAATTGGTTCCCAGCAAGCCAATTAGTCCCTGCGGTGGGCCGACTAGACTCAGTCGGCCTGCAGCGGGCCGATGTTTTATTATTTTTAAAAATAAAAATATCGGCGTAATATTTATGCAAATTAATTAGAAAAATGTATTATTTAAAAAAATTAGCCACATGTTTGCTCTATCACAGCATGCAAAAACAAAGTCCGTTGTTGGTTTAGCTACAGTCTCACGCATAAACTAGCAAGCTTAATTGATGCTCCACTTTTAAGTACTGATGACAACTAGACAAGAGAAGAAAAGAATGCCACATCAACCATGGCAGGCTCTAGCGGCTAGGAATCTCTCACTGCTTACAGGCAAAAGCCAGCTTGCATTCCCCTCCAAATTCGGTTCCAACTAATTAATTAAGTGCACTCTAGCTCATCATAATCATCATATAACACTACAAATTTAGTTAATTGCTACCAGCTCTGCTTTTCTTATACCTTTCTAGGAGTATATATACATGCAAGTGTGGTACGTGTAGCATACACCCACCAGCGCAGTGACAAAACAAACCTATACCAACGAACTGGGCCTGTCAAAACAAATATGGCGTCCAAGTCCAACTGCGTTCTCCTCTTGGCCGCCGTCCTAGTCTCCATCTTTGCCGCCGTTGCCGCCATCGGCAATGAAGATTGCACCCCATGGATGAGTACTCTGATCACTCCACTCCCAAGCTGCCGTGACTATGTGGAACAACAAGCATGTCGCATCGAAACGCCCGGGTCGCCGTACCTCGCCAAGCAGCAGTGCTGTGGGGAGCTTGCAAACATTCCGCAGCAGTGCCGATGCCAGGCGCTGCGCTACTTCATGGGGCCGAAGTCTCGTCCGGATCAGAGCGGCCTCATGGAACTCCCCGGATGCCCTAGGGAGGTGCAGATGGACTTCGTGAGGATACTCGTCACGCCGGGGTACTGCAACTTGACGACCGTTCACAACACTCCGTACTGCCTCGCTATGGAGGAGTCTCAGTGGAGCTAGAGACAATTCTCTCGCTCATGAATAAATAAGCATGTTGCGACCATACATGTGTGACATGCATATATGCATATAGGACGAGCTCCGCGCGCTCATCATGTGTGGTGCTATGTGCTACATATATGGATAAGAATAAAGGGAATCATTTTCGCTTCTTAAACTCAACTCAGATCTTTAATTCATGTCTTTGGTGGTCAAAATTATTAGCAAAATCTCCAACAGCTAATAACATTTCTACATTTTTGTCCAGCCTTTTATTTCCAGTGAGCAGCATATACAAGGCTATATTTGTAAATGATAAATAATAGTTGCCATGTACTGGCGAGGGAGCCATGTACTTGACTTTTTCTTTTGTCGTTCTGCCCGTCATTGGGGCTTGGGGGTGTTTGATACTAATCTGTGATGTTGCTGCTACCTGCCTTATGGCTTTATTTATAAAGTCGGGTGTTTGCCTTTTCTCTAAAAAATAAATAATAGTTGCCCGCATTCAGATCAATTATTGGGTAAATGGCAAATTGATCAAATGGGGTTGAAGGGTGGGCACCAGGCAGATTCCGGATAAAATTATCCATACCACCACCCGCCCGAATATCCTCTAATATGCCCTGCCGCCTCCAATGTGACATCAATACCATACCGACAAATATTCTAGGCGCATGGATGATAATTAAGGGATTCTGCTTCTTAAAGTTCATCTCGGATATTTTATTCATGTGTTTGATGGTCGAAATCATGAGAAAAATCAAGAAGCGTCCAACTGTTAATTTTTTTTTATAATTTGTTTCCTAGTTTTTTAAATTTCTTGCATCCAACGTGGCATCAATACTGGTTGCTGAATCCTCTAGGCGCATGGCCGGGGTACATTTATGCGGATTGTGGTGGAGTTAAATAGTTGTGCTATAGATGCAGTCCTGATACTCCCAGCTTCCTCACCATTTATGTCTAGATGTTGGACAAGTTGTGCCTTTTGTTGTTGTAGTCGTAGTGTGAATTGTACACCTGTAGCGTTGTTTGCTGAAAGGCATTGTAATAGCCGCTTGGCTTGACTCATGATACACCTTTTCACGGTGTATTCGATAAAATGTTGCTTGATATTATGCCGTTGGCCCCTCAAATATAAGTGTTTGCGGCAATAGAAATTTTTCATGTGTGACCTAAGGTTACCCATCCCACGAGCGATAATAGCAACAAATATTCTTTCTTAAGCAATGCCAAAACAGATACGATAACTTCTTTGCCCCAAACAATACTGTGTAGTTATCGATTACACTAGTCTTATAAGTCGCAACAACATATGAGTAAATAACAGTTTGAAAAGATCTGTGTAGATAATGTTATGATTTATCTAAGTTTGGGATTATTAAATAAATGAAAACAAAACTACATGTGAACTATTTTTGGAGTCTTTTCACATGTAAGAAGAGAGAGGTCCAAAGGTTACTAGTAGCATCTTTCATAGACGATTAATGCCTACAGATGTTTGATTTTACGGTTAATTTGAAAATAATGTTTTGCAAAGTTGCTCACACACAATCATCACATTTTCTCTCACACACAACACTCAGAAATAAACTAGGTTGTTGGTTTAGCAGCACCCGCACGCATAATCTAGCTTAATTGAAGTAGGTTCCACTTCAAATATTATTTCAACTTGACTATAGAAGAGCGAATCAACCTGTGGTTGGATGATTAGAGGGACAGTGGTATCCGCAGCTCACCAGGGTTCAAGTCCTAGTGCTCGCATTATTTCTGAATTTATTTCAGGATTTCCGACGATGCGCTTTCAGTGGGAGGAGATGTTTCCGTCGACGACGCTAGGCTCGAGCGGCTATGAATCTCTCGCCTTCCACGCACAAGCTAAATTTTGTTTCCCTCCTAATTTTGTTCCAACAAATTAATTAAGTGCACTCTAGTTCATCATAATTGTCATGTAACACACAAATATAGTTAATTAGTGCTAGCACTCCCTCTATTACTTTTTCTTTGGGTATATATGCATGCAAGTGTGGTACATCTAGCTTACACCCACCAATATGGTGCGCAACCTCAAGAAATTACACAAACTAGCCGGATGTGGCTAGAAAATAACATGGAGTCCACGTACAACTGGAGTCTCCTCCTCTTGGCCCCTGGTCCTAGTCTCCATCTTTGCCGCCACCGCTACCACCAAACCAAATCACTGCTTCCTAGGGATGGGTAAGCATGCCGCTACAAGGCTATCGTGACTATGTGGCACAACAAACCTGTGGCGCAGCAAGTCGGCGATATGCCGATAACGTGTTGCCTAGAGCTTTCACAGATTTCAGATTGGTGTCGTTGCGAGGCGTTGTGCTACTTCATGGGGCAGGAGCCATCTTGTCCCGAGAAGAGTGGACTCATGAACCTTCCCCAATGCCCTAGGGAGCCGAAAAGGGACTTCGTTAGAGTACTTGTCACGCCGAGCCAATGTAACTTGAGGACCTGTTGACAATGCTCCATACTGCCTTGCTATCGACATGTAAAGATAAATCTTTTGCTCATGAATAAGAATGTTTCACCCATGGATGTACGGCATGTGTGGTGCTATCTACCTTGAATGCCAATAAAAAAATGGTTTAGTGGGTCTTAAATTTTAACTCTATCTTGTGCTCATATGTTTGGTGATTTTGTAGCATTATTGTTATCTTTATCATTGCTTGTCACAATACATGCACCGTTTGACAATCAATGATAAAGATAGACGTATATTTGTAATTTTGCAACAACAAACAGTGCATGTATCTTGACGTTGCAGGAGCCATACGATAAACGATGATGTTATGGATAAAATGGATGCCAAGTTATGAATTGGTCTATACACAATATTCAAAATAACAGAAAGACAATAACATTACTAATTAGAGTACACAAATATATGCATATTTTGAGCCGCCTAAGTCTTATATAAGATTAAAAAAACTTGAAAGTCCCACACCTGCATAAGTAAAATAAAGTCTCTATAAATCACGAGCATCTGGTTGTCTATTTTTCTAAGATTAAGCATATGCTTAGTATGGTCACATACTCCAGAATTGACTATTTTTAGATGAGGTAGATGGAGATACAACATTGAACCCCCTCAAGGGAAATCCAACGTTCACGTACCATAATCTCGAATTCATGAATCTATCAACTGTATATAAAGGCACAATAATGTTCGGGGAATATACCAAAAAAGTTCCAACCATATGTTTTTCAATCGGATGGGCCCTTTTTTATAGCATACCCTAACCAATAATTCATCATAGGTATCGCAACAAATATTCTGAATTTTTTTATTACATTTGTGTTAAATATTTTTTAATCTTATTTGTAGCACCATTTCCAAATGCTAAAAGAGGGATCAAAGTTGTATCCTAAAGACTATATCCATCACTAAAATGATAGGTATTTCAAAATGTAGCTAGTAGATGGGAGTACGAAAAATGTCAAGAAAGATATTCAAATGAAATTTCTCAGTGTTTAGTTACCCTACCTGTTAATGGGGATAATTATATTTTACTCCAATCACGAAGGAAACTTGTTATTTAGACTATCAAAACATACTCTACCCATTGCTTTTGCATTACTTTAATCACAATATGTACATCATCTTAGCTATATGCCTAAAAATGACAATTGACAATCTGAATGTTAACTTCACGTATTGATACAAAATCAGATGAAAACTACATGCTAGCTCACTGGATGACTTTAATTCTATATATTAATCTAATATCATGTACAAACAACACATATGGTCATTAAGACAAGACATTTGAAAATAACATAATAATTGTTCTCTCATAAATTGAAGATGATTAAAGATGTTAACCACATTTTTATGCGAGTAACGGTGTATGGTGAACCCTACGGTCATGGATAGACCAAGTCGACATAAAAGTCATGTCTCAAGTCGTGCTACAATAGACACTCAGAGAAGATAATGTTAGACACGTTATGTTGGGAATTATGCTGGTTCGGGAGATCATTTCCTTGTGAATCCGTGATATCAAATTATCTCGTATCATTGGAAGGTAATTTCCTTGTTACCGGAAGGGGTCATCCACGACCCTCACCAATAATCATCTCCTTCCATGAGAATACACTCGTGTGGCCCTGTTTTCTTTATAGTTTCAGCCACCTTGTAAGTCTCCACTCATCACTAGAATCTTTAAGCCTGACATAGGGATATTAACCATCCGACTATCCAAACTTGTGTAAATCTATATCTCCATTGTGTTGATGGGATCTCTATTATTCTTCACGACTCCATGGTAGAATGTAAGATCAACGGTGATTGACCGCCGACAATCATATATGATATTTTGGCCATCATATTTTTATGGTTATAATAATGTATTATTTTTTAACATTTATTACATAATGTGTACATTTGTGAAACCACTCACTCAACACATGAGGACCGCACATGTGCACGGTCGCCATGACGGTTTGTAAAACAATGGTTTACAAGGTTGCTCACACATACAGTCGTCACATGTGTGCCCACAACATGATAAAACTAACTTTGTCCGTCGTTGGTTTATCAACTCTCGCGCATAAACTAGCTACATCTTAATTAAACCTCCACTTTAGGTACTAGTGATAACTTGACAAAATAAGAAAAGAATGCAACATCAACGATTGCCAACAAGGTAGGCTGGAGCAGCTATGAATCTCTCACTGCTTGCACATAAGCTAGCTTGCATTCCCCTCCAAATTATGTTCCAACTAATTGACTAAGTGCACTTCAGTTCACCATAGTCGCCATATAACACATCAAATTTCAATTGTCAGTTGTGCATCTCTTGCTTTTCTCTAGGCACTAGCAAAATGTCCTTGTGTTGCTATGAGCCACAAAAAGACAAGAATTTAAACTACCTTCTTATAAGATTATTAAAATACGTTGTTGTCTTGCCGCTATTGCATGGTTCATGATTAAAGAGAGTGGAAAATATAACGACAGATCTTATTGCAGTTGATATCTAATTGGAATAAATCAGTGGGGGTAGGGGGGCTAAAACCAAGAGCATGATTTTGACTTTGATTCACATTTCCACATTTGTTACTTGTGTTTCTCACAGGAGTGTTGGTCTCACATTAAGCTATTAGTGTATCTGTTTATTTGTGCTAGGTCTAGCATGTAACTAAAAATGCATTTGTTTACTCAAGTCTCTTGGAAGTTTGGTGATCCCTCATGTGGGCAGAACTGCTTTTTTAATTTCTATTGTTGATCTCCATGTGAACTCACCATCAACTCCAACATTTATAAGTAGGAAAGATGTATGAGAGCAAGTGTGGCATGTCCAGCTTCACCAACTAATGTCGTTCACAACCTCGAGAAACTACATCAACGAATTGAAACTAGCAAAATTAAAATGGCGTCCAAGTCCAATGGTCGTCTCCTCCTCTTGGTCGTCGTCCTACTCTCCATCTTTGTCACTGATGCCGCACCCGGCTGCTGCGTCCAAGGGTGGCTTTTCTGACCAATCCGCTCCCAAGCTGTTGTGACTATTCTCACAACAAACATTTGGTGTCTACAGAGCCGGGTCGCGGTTACCCTAAGAGATGACATTAGCGTCGGTCTACTCCCCCAGGAAGCCATACCTCGCCAAATTGAATTGCTCCTGTGAGCTTGCAAAAAAAATTCAGCAATGTTGGTGCGAGGCTCCGCGTTACTTCATAAGGCTTCTTGCGTCGTCTCTACCTGGTGAGAGTGGCCTCATGAACCTGCCCAGGGAGATGCAAAGGGAGTTTGTCAGACTACTCGTCGCACCGGGCAGTGCAACTTCGGGACTGCTAATAACTTTGGATGATGCCCCATTGTGGACCAGTCTTAGTAGATCTAGAGACAAATCTATTAGGCATGAATATGCATGTTGCATCCATGGATGTGTGGCATGCATATATGCATACGTGAGCTCCGCGCGCTCAACATATGTGGTGCTATCTACTATGAATGAGAATAAAGAGAATTATTTTCTGCTTCTTAAGTTTCAACTCAATCGTATATCCGCATGTTTTTCCTTTTTGTGTACCCATATATAAAAATTATATTAGATGCAAATATGTATGTGCATAGTTGCCAAAAATTTTGCATGTCAAAAAGAAAAAGGGAAATGTTTACACTTTGAAATGTAATCCAAAATCATGCATTATTGTTACTTGGCCAAACCATTTTTTGCAGAAGCATAAGGTGAACTCTAACAATTTATTTATGAGGACACAGGAACACGCGTCTTTATCACGCTCAAGTGTCCTCATGTATGGCATCATCATCATGGTAAATAATATTGCAATGGAGAGCGATTTGCAATTAGAGAGATCTGTGGGCACACAAAAATTAGGAGTTATTAGTGTGAAAAAAAAGTTGATTACTTATCATAGTTTGCCTCCCCTCAAAAATATATCTTAATTTGTCCCCACTAAATTAGATGCATTGTGGGGCTTATTTCTTTATGCATTATATGGAAGGTAACCGACAATCCATGGTGAATTTGCATGTGTTTGGCTATTTGGCCCATGAGTCTTAGCAATCAAGAGTCTGGATTTGTCAAAAACTTTGTTTCTTTGAAACTAACAACTTTTACCTCATGGGTGGTAAGTTGTAGCAACTTTTTTTTGACAGTGAGGGCCTGCCCAGGACAGAGGAAAAACACAGGAAAACCAAAGGAAAGCTATTCCCAAGGAACGGTTTTCTTTTCTCTCGTTCTAAACGAAGGAATCTCGTGTAACCAATCCTCCAGAAAGTTCTCTATCCTCGCGTTTTCACAGGAAACCAAACATCCGGTCATACCCAACTTTTTTGCGGTGTCCCGAGGCAGCACAGGGAAAAAACGACCGGACCTTCGCATACTGGGACCCACATCGGTTGTGAAATGGTTGACCTATAGACATGGTGGCCGACATACGCAGCATTCAGTAAAATTTAAAACTCAAAGCATGGGACCAACATGTGTTGATTTCGTGGGTTACCTTATCCTGCATTCTGAACACAGCTGTGTAGTTTC
>NC_057804.1:617491757-617492364 GCF_018294505.1 Triticum aestivum | reverse complement strand
GACAATTTTTTTGTTCCGTGATAAGTCTCCAACGTATCTATAATTTTTTATTGTTACATGTCATTATAGTATCAATCTTGGATGTTTTATATGCACCTATATATATATATATATCATTTTTTGGAACTAACCTATTAACTTAGTGTCAAGTGCCGGTTGTTGTATTTTACCTATTTTTGGTTTTGCAGAATATCAGTACCAAACGAAATCCAATTGCCACAAAACTTTTTAGAGATTTTTTCTGGACATAAGAGACCCTGGAAGCTTTGGGAGGGGGCCAGAAGATGAATGAGTGGCCCACAAGGCACCAGGGCGCGCCCAGGGGGTAGGTGCGCTTTGGTGGCTTGTTGGGCCCATGTTCACTCGTTTGACCTAATTCTGCCTCTATAAATTCTCTAAAATTGGGAAACCAATAGAGAGCCACCCGAAACACTTTTTCCACCACCACAAGTTCATGTTCTTGAGAGATCCCATCTGGAGGCCTTTTTCGGCACTATGTCGGAGGGGGAATCAGTCACGGAGGGGCTCTACATCAACTTTGTTGCCCTTCCGATGATGTGTGAGTAGTTTACCACAAACCTACAGGTTCATAGTTACTAGCTAGATG
>NC_057804.1:617484893-617490967 GCF_018294505.1 Triticum aestivum | reverse complement strand
ATCCTTGCAATTAACCGCCAAGGGATTGACAACCCTTGTTTGCGTTGCGTACAAGTATTTGTTATTTTGTGTGCGGGTGCTGCTAACGAGTTGTTGCATGGTTCTCTTACTGAATTAATAAACTTGTTTTCTAACTGAGAGAAATGCTTATCTTTACTGTACTACATCATCCTCTCCTCTTCGGGAAAATCCCAACACAGCTCACAAGTAGCATTCTCATGTTTTGCATCTGCCTTCCTTTTCATTTCCCCTATTATGTTTCAAACATGTGATTTTAATCCCTTTGATCTGAACAGGCCCAATGTAACTTTATTCATGTATAATAAGTTTAGCAACTTCAAAAGAGCTGAATGTAACTTTTTGAAGATAAACAGTAGGAGAACAGCATGGTAATTGCCTTGATAATGCACACAGGGTGGGGGTAGGGTGATATATGGACCAATGGAAGTAACGTCCGAAATGAGCCACTAATGGGGCGACCCACTGTGGCGTGCTCACTTACGTGGGTTTGTTTTGCCTTTTGTTTTTCTCAATTGTTTCCTTGCCTTTTTTTTCTAAAGATCGACAGTATTTTAAGGTGTCTAAATAGATTAAGGGAGCCGCTACACATCCACTGGCGGATGTATTAGAAACATCCGCCGCATGGAGCTCCATTGGATCAACGCTCTGACAGCATTCAGATCTAACCACCACGAGCGTGACCACCTTCTTACTTCCTAAAACAACCGCTCAATTTCGGAAACAGATTCCCCTGTCCGCCGTCCTGACACAGCTGCGCCTAGTGCGGCGCCAGCCCCCGCCACCACAAAATCGCTGCCACCGGCGCACCGGGGGAACTAGTCCTTGTCGTGCTTGCCGGAGTTGCTCCTCTTCCTCCGTCTCAGCCCCACGAGAAGCTGCTAGCTCCAATCGAGCACGACGGCGACGACCTCTCACGTCCGGCGCTTCTTCGGCGTTTTCTGCAACCAGAGCTATGTTTATGAAATGTGCCGCATGTTGCAATGTCTGACCACTCACCCTCTAATGCCGGGCGCTCCTGCGGCGCTGCAACTCGGGCTATGTTTCTGAAACAAGACCCTTGTTGCAAAAAAAGCCCTTCACAACCGAAACTTTTCTTTTCTCTAAAACAAAAGATATATTGCAGAAATCTTTTGAAACAAGTCCCCGGTAGCAGAAAAAAAACCTTCACCACCGAATCGTTTTTTCTTTCTTTCTAAAACTAGTCCTGTGTTGCAGAAATCTAGTGAAACAGGACCCATATTGCAAGAAAAAGACTGGTTGCGCGGGACTGAATTGTGGTCAGCGTGGCCGCTTGATCAGGATTGATTAGACGGCTATGCAAGCGGCGGACGCTCGCGCGTGCATCAGCCGACTGAAGGTAATGTAGGACCTTGAGAAGAGGTGTCTAGAGGGGGTTCATTAGACACTAAGTAGCAAAGTTGCAGTTTTTAACCTTTTTAAATTTAAGTGGAGTTTAGGCACAAGTTTAACACTCACAACACATATCAAGCAAGCATGCAAAGAGTATATGAGCAGCGGAAAGTAAAGCATGCGACTTGCAAGAATGTAAAGGGAAGGGTTTGGAGGAATCAAACGCAATTGGAGACACGGATATTTTTGGCGTGGTTCCGATAGGTGGTGCTATCGTACATCCACGTTGATGGAGATTTCAACCCACGAAGGATAACGGTTGCACGAGTCTACGGAGGGCTCCACCCACGAAGGGTCCACGAAGAAGCAACCTTGTCTATCCCACCATGGCCATCGCCCACGAAGGACTTGCCTCACTAGCGGTAGATCTTCACGAAGTAGGCGATCTCCTTGCCCTTACAAACTCCTTGGTTCAACTCCACAATCTTGTCGGAGGCTCCCAAGTGACACCTAGCCAATCTAGGAGACACCACTCTTCAAGAAGTAACAAATGGTGCGTTGATGATGAACTCCTTGCTCTTGTGCTTCAAATGATAGTCTCCCTAACACTCAACTCTCACTCATAGGATTTGGATCTGGTGGAAAGAGGGTTTGAGTGGAAAGCAACTTGGGGAAGGCTAGAGATCAAGATTCATATGGTAGGAATGGAATATCTTGGCCTCAACACATGAGTAGGTAGTTCTCTCTCAGAAATAGTAAGTTGGAAGTGTAGGTTTGTTCTGATGGCTCTCTCCACGAATGAAGAGGGGGTGGAGGGGTATATATAGCCTCCACACAAAATCTAACCGTTACACACAACTTGCCAAACTCGATGGGACCGAATTGGGAAACTCGATCAGACCGATTCAGCAAATCTAGTGACCGTTAGGATTTTCGGTGGGACTGAAATGCAACTCGGTAGGACCGATATGGTTAGGGTTAGGGCATAACGTAATCTCGGTGAGACCGATTACACAAACTCAGTGAGACCAATTTTGGTAATTAGCTAACCAGAGAGTTGGTCAGGCAAACTCGGTTGGACCGATTACTCAAACTCGGTGGGACCGATTTTGATAATGAGTCAACCAAAAAGTTTGCATTGTAATCTCGGTAGTACCGATTGCTCAAACTCGGTGAGACCAATTTTGATAATGGACATACACAAAGAGGTTACAATCCCATCTCGGTGAGACCGAGATCCCTATCGGTGAGACCGATTTGCCTAGGGTTTGTGGCAGTCGCTAAGTCATCCAAAACTCGGTGGCGCCAGATAGGAAGAATCAGTGGGGATGAGTTTGACTCTGGGTTTAGGACATATGTGTGGAAGTGAGAAAGTAGTTGAGGGTATTTGGAGCATATCACTAAGCACTTGAAGCAAGAGGCTCATTAAGCAACACCTCATCCCTCCTTGATAGTATTGGCTTTTCCTATAGACTCAATATGATCTTGGATCACTAAAATGTAAAATGAAGAGTCTTGAGCTTGAAGCTTGAGCCAATCCTTTGTCCTTAGCATCTTGAAAGAGTTCCCACATCCTTTAGTCCATGCCACTCCATTGTTGAACTTATCTGAAACATACTAGATAAAAGTGTTAGTCCAACAAGAGATATGTTGACATTAATTACCAAAACCACCTAGGGAGCACTTGTGCTTTCAATCTCCCCCTTTTTGGTAATTGATGACAACATACATCAAAGCTTTAGATAGAGATATAAAGAATAGCAAGTAAAGCTTTGGAAAGACATGTAACAAGCATAGGCTCCCCCTACATGTATGCAGTCATGTGAACATGAACTATAGAAGCATGTGATAGCATAACCATGATAGAGCAGGCAATGTCTTACATGTATCTTGGCCATATGCATGAGAGCAAAAAGTATTAAAGGAAATACCTTCATGCCCAAGAGTCCTTCTTGCAAACAGTATGTACATCAGCAAGAATTCCTCATACACATGATGGTGATGCATATACTTACCTTGTAGTCTTGAGTTGGCTTAGGATGGAATGAACCTGCATAAACAAGGTTAGATAACATAGATACATCTACTAGCCAGAGCAAACAAAAGAAACCATAAGAATACCAAGGCTGGGATGACATGTAGAGAGTGAGTACTAAGTACTACATTGGATTAGACATGTCCCCAAGAGTAAAGATATGCAACGAATTTGATTGATTTATTTCCGATAGATGTCTTGCTCCCCCTGAATCTAGCATGGGATACTGGGAGAAGATAGGGAACAGAAAATCAGAGCTGGAAGATATAAATGAACAGAGTTAATGCAAACTAATGCAAATAAGCACATATGAACATATGAACATGTCTCTCCCCTCAAGAAGACATGTGGCATCTCTCCTCTTGAACACCAAGCATCTGGGATCCTTGAGAAATACTCTCTACTAGTATTCTCTCCCCCTGGAGATCTCTCTCCCCCTGAGAAGGTGATACTCTCTCTCTCTCTCTAAATGATAAGATTTGATGTGATCTCTCTCCCCCCCTTTGACATCAATTTCCAAGAAGGGCTTGATAAAGATGTAGTCTCTCTCTCTCCCTCTGGAATTTGTCGTGAATGGGTTTGATCCTTGAGTCACATCATAATGCAATTATAAAAAAAATGATGCTTGTAGAGGACAAGATTCATTGAGTGGAGCTGGATCAGAATAAACACAGAATAAGTGGCAAACTGATTTTCCTGTTGTGAAATCGGTGGCACCGAGTTGTAGGCTTCGGTTGCACCGAAAGGATTCGATTGGACCGAAAACAACAAATCGGTGAAACCGAGTTCCCGGATGTGTGGGAGTTTGTCAGACTACTCGTCGCACCGGGCAGTGCAACTTCGGGACTGCTAATAACTTTGGATGATGCCCCATTGTGGACCAGTCTTAGTAGATCTAGAGACAAATCTATTAGGCATGAATATGCATGTTGCATCCATGGATGTGTGGCATGCATATATGCATACGTGAGCTCCGCGCGCTCAACATATGTGGTGCTATCTACTATGAATGAGAATAAAGAGAATTATTTTCTGCTTCTTAAGTTTCAACTCAATCGTATATCCGCATGTTTTTCCTTTTTGTGTACCCATATATAAAAATTATATTAGATGCAAATATGTATGTGCATAGTTGCCAAAAATTTTGCATGTCAAAAAGAAAAAGGGAAATGTTTACACTTTGAAATGTAATCCAAAATCATGCATTATTGTTACTTGGCCAAACCATTTTTTGCAGAAGCATAAGGTGAACTCTAACAATTTATTTATGAGGACACAGGAACACGCGTCTTTATCACGCTCAAGTGTCCTCATGTATGGCATCATCATCATGGTAAATAATATTGCAATGGAGAGCGATTTGCAATTAGAGAGATCTGTGGGCACACAAAAATTAGGAGTTATTAGTGTGAAAAAAAAGTTGATTACTTATCATAGTTTGCCTCCCCTCAAAAATATATCTTAATTTGTCCCCACTAAATTAGATGCATTGTGGGGCTTATTTCTTTATGCATTATATGGAAGGTAACCGACAATCCATGGTGAATTTGCATGTGTTTGGCTATTTGGCCCATGAGTCTTAGCAATCAAGAGTCTGGATTTGTCAAAAACTTTGTTTCTTTGAAACTAACAACTTTTACCTCATGGGTGGTAAGTTGTAGCAACTTTTTTTTGACAGTGAGGGCCTGCCCAGGACAGAGGAAAAACACAGGAAAACCAAAGGAAAGCTATTCCCAAGGAACGGTTTTCTTTTCTCTCGTTCTAAACGAAGGAATCTCGTGTAACCAATCCTCCAGAAAGTTCTCTATCCTCGCGTTTTCACAGGAAACCAAACATCCGGTCATACCCAACTTTTTTGCGGTGTCCCGAGGCAGCACAGGGAAAAAACGACCGGACCTTCGCATACTGGGACCCACATCGGTTGTGAAATGGTTGACCTATAGACATGGTGGCCGACATACGCAGCATTCAGTAAAATTTAAAACTCAAAGCATGGGACCAACATGTGTTGATTTCGTGGGTTACCTTATCCTGCATTCTGAACACAGCTGTGTAGTTTCTGACAATTTTTTTGTTCCGTGATAAGTCTCCAACGTATCTATAATTTTTTATTGTTACATGTCATTATAGTATCAATCTTGGATGTTTTATATGCACCTATATATATATATATATCATTTTTTGGAACTAACCTATTAACTTAGTGTCAAGTGCCGGTTGTTGTATTTTACCTATTTTTGGTTTTGCAGAATATCAGTACCAAACGAAATCCAATTGCCACAAAACTTTTTAGAGATTTTTTCTGGACATAAGAGACCCTGGAAGCTTTGGGAGGGGGCCAGAAGATGAATGAGTGGCCCACAAGGCACCAGGGCGCGCCCAGGGGGTAGGTGCGCTTTGGTGGCTTGTTGGGCCCATGTTCACTCGTTTGACCTAATTCTGCCTCTATAAATTCTCTAAAATTGGGAAACCAATAGAGAGCCACCCGAAACACTTTTTCCACCACCACAAGTTCATGTTCTTGAGAGATCCCATCTGGAGGCCTTTTTCGGCACTATGTCGGAGGGGGAATCAGTCACGGAGGGGCTCTACATCAACTTTGTTGCCCTTCCGATGATGTGTGAGTAGTTTACCACAAACCTACAGGTTCATAGTTACTAGCTAGATG